>NW_007232390.1:130309-130634 GCF_000164805.1 Carlito syrichta
TTTCATTTTTTTTGTGGCTATTGTGAATGGAATTGTGCTTTTTATTTGAGTTTCTGTTTGCTTATTATTGGTGTAAAGAAATGTGATTGTCTTTTGCACATTTATTTTATATCCTGTCCTTTATCAGTGTAAGGAAGTTTATCAGTCCTTTATCAGTGTAAGAAAGTTTTTGACAGATTCTCTTGGGTTTTCAAGGTACACCGTCATGTCATCTGCAAAGAGAGAGAACTTGACCTCCTCTTTTCCTATTTGGATACCCCTGATTGCCTCCTCTTCTCTGATTGCTCTAGCCAGGACTTCCAATACTATATTGAACAGGAGGGGT
>NW_007232390.1:130654-130991 GCF_000164805.1 Carlito syrichta
GCTGGATTTTATCAAAAGCTTTTTCTGCATCTAATGATATAATCCTGTGGTTTTTGTTTTGACATCTGGTGATGTATTTAATTACATTCATGGATTTATGAATGTTGAACCAGCCTTACATCCCAGGATGAAGCCTACTTGTTCATGATGGATGATTTTTGAGATGTGTTGTTGAATTTGGTTTGCTAGCATCTTGTTGAGAATTTTAGCATCTATGTTCATCAATGATGTTGGCCTGTAGTTATCTTTCTTTGTTGGGTCTTTACCTGTCTTGGTTATCAATGTGATGTTAGCTTCATAAAATGATTTGGGGAGAGTTCCATCTTTCTCAATCGCC
>NW_007232390.1:131011-131769 GCF_000164805.1 Carlito syrichta
CCTCTTTTGATGGTTTCTTTGGTTTTGCAGAAGCTTGTCAGTTTAATGAGGTCCTACTTGTCTATCTTATCTCTTATGGCCTGTGCATTTTGGGTATTGCTCAGGAATTGGATGCCAGTTCCAATTTCCATAAGGGTGTGTCCTGCATTTTCTAAGGTTCTTATGGTTTGAGGTTTTACATTTAGATCTCTTACCATTTAGAGTTAATTTTTGTGTATGGGGATAGATAAGGGTCTTGTTTGAGTCTTCTGCATGTGGTCAGCCAATTTTCCCAGCACCATTTACTGAATAGGTTCTCCTCTCCCCAGTGGTAGGTGGTGGAGGCTTTGTCAAAGATGAGTTGGTTGAGAAATTGAGGTTTTGTTTCTGGAATCTCAATTCTATTCCACTGGTCTATATGCCTGTTCCTGTACCAATACCAAGCTGTTTTGATGATTGTAGCTTTATAGTAAATTTTGAAGTCTGGTAATGTGATACCTCCTGCTTTGTATTTTTTTTTTTTGCTGAGGATTGTTCTGGCTATTCTTCGTCGTTTGTGTTTCCATATGAATTCCTGTGTTGTTTTTTCTAGGTCTGAGAAGAATGTTGCTGGTAACTTGATGGGTATTGCATTAAATCTGTAGATTGCCTTAGGTAGGATGGACATGTTCACAATGTTGATTCTTCCAATCCATGAGCATGGGATATTTTTCCATTGTTTGTGTCATCTTTGATTTCTTTGAGCAGTCTTTTGTAGTTTTCATTGTAAAGGTCTTTCA
>NW_007232390.1:132034-156354 GCF_000164805.1 Carlito syrichta
CAGGGCTTTTTTTTTGTAGGTAGTTTTCTTATTATGTAGTCAATTTCCTTGATTGTTATTGGTCTATTTAGGGTCTCAATTTATTCTCGTTTCAACCTAGGCAGGTTGTGTGATGTCAGAGAGTCCTCCATTTCCTTAAGGTTTTCAAGTTTGTTTCCATACAAGTGAACTTAGCAGTCTCTAATAATCTTTTGTATTTCTTCAGGATCAGATGTGACTTCATCTTTTGTGTTTCTGATTGTGTTTATTTGGGTTTTTTTTTCTCTTTTTCTCGGTCAGTCTAGCTAGGGGACCATCGATCTTGTTTATCCTTTTGAAGAACAAGCTTTTTGTTTCATTGATTTATTGTATTATCTTTTTGTCTTCTATGTCCTGGATTTGGGCTTTTATTTTGGTGATCTGGATTCTTCTGCTGAAATTAGGGTTTTGGTGGTCTTACTTTTCCAGCTTCCTTAGGTGGCTTGTTAGGCTGTCAAGCTGCTTATTTTTTGATTCAACAGTATTTGTTCTGCTATGACTGAATTACTTTTGGATTCAAGAAGGTTGGCCACCTATAAATCTGATATTCAACTCTCCCTGTAGCTATGAGACTATAGAAAGTATTTAAACTTCCACGTGGAGAGAGGTCTGTTGGGAGGCAGTGCCAGGCTTACTAACTTTCAGTTCTTTTTTTTTCCTAATTTAAATTTGAGTCAAGTTTTTGGGAACCTTTTGCCATGTGACCATTGGCAATCATTTAATCTCTGTTAGAAATAATCTATAAAAATAGGATACTGTTTCTACCCCAAGGAATTTACAATCTACCTGGAGAAACAGGTCACATACATGCACAGATATAACCAATGGTATCAGAAAGCATGCCATAACAGTCATTAAGTCATTAATAAATATAATAATAGTGTCATGGTATGAAAGTTAGAGGGTGGGAGAGTTAAGGTTAGGATGGTCAGAATTTGAAGTAATATTTGAATAGCAGAGCAGAGAAGGACATTATTCCTATTGATGAATATTCTGGGCCAAATGTGCAGAGATGGAAAAAGTTTAGAGTTTGAGATGTAGTCTAGTTTGGTTATAGAAAAAAGTATAAACATATATTATATATAAATATATATGTATATATATATTTTTCCTACGCAGATATTTGGGACCTTCCAAAATAAGGCCTCATATCTATATTTGCTTCAGTTCTCTTGTTCCGTATATACCCTGTATGAAAGCCAAACTGGAATACTTGGAACTTCCCAAACATTTACACTTTCCCATCTCTGCCTTTGCTGCGGTGTCTTAACTGTGCTTGCTCCCACCCTCCCTTTTCATAACTCCTCATAAGAAGGATTTTTAAAAAACACATTTTTTTCTGTTACCGGCTCTGATAAACTGGTAAGGTTTTAGGGTGCACACTGTGTGGGAAAAGATTCTAAAATTACTTTTAGCTTAAAAAAAAAAGCCATGAGTGATTAGCTATGTTGAACAAGGTGCCACTTTAGAAGTGATGGTACAAATTCCATGTATTTTATATTTTGCCAACACCATTGCCAAAGTACCTCCCTGGGTCATAAAGATCTTTAGGGTCCTCTTAGTCAGACAAATTTCTTCTTCCTTAAAATTCCCACTGCATTTTCTATTTCTTTATGTCACTTAACTTATTCTACTTTATGTTTGCACTTGGCTTATTACTGCCAATAAATTTAAGCTCCTTAACAGTAAAAAATGTATCTCACTCATCTTTTTTATCTCCCCCAAATGTATAGCATAATGAGTATATGCTTAATAAATAATTCATGAACTGAATATAATGCAGAGAAGAAGAATATATAATGTAATATAACAGAATCTAAGGTTAAAAAAGTAAATTACAGATAGATTATAGAAACATAAATAATAGAGTTTAGTTGGTAATTGTTATACAGTAGTTTCATGTATATTGGTTGTATCCCATAATAATCAGATGCTTCAGGGTAGAGGTCCTTAATACATTCTCACTCGCAGCTACCAATAATAGTGGGTTGCTGATTCACTACCTAGGGGCTGAGTCCTTCAGCTGGAAAGAATCAAAGATATCAAAATTTGTCTGTACATCTGTCAGGGGTTTCAGGGAAATTTATATTTTGAAAGAAGAAAAAGATTGAAAAAAGAAGGAAAGATACACCTAGGGTGAAACCCAAGTTAAAAAAAAAAAGGATGAAAATTGCTCAGCATATTGTCGTAGAAATAACATAGATTTGGGGAATCAAGCTTTGACATTCAAGATCAGGTCTCAGCTCTTCTATTCTACCACTGAGCCTGTGGGCAGATTAAGTCACTTCTCTGAACTTCAATCTCTTTCTTTGTAAAAGAGGTATAATTATACCTAGTTTCGAAAAGTTCAAAGCCAAATATGCAGCATAACTTTAGTGACAAACTTTAGTAAATGCAGACATGCAAAACTTGATTATGTACATGTTATCTTTTCCCATATTACACCCCATGACATCTATGCTTCCACTGACTTTAACTTTTCTAGTTTATTTTGTTGATTAATTTTTTGAAAACTGTCTCTAAATTTCTGTATAAATAGATGGGCTATAAATATAAAAATTGAGTTATACCCATTTGTACAGCTATTGGAGAATAAAATGGGATAATGTCTTAATAATATATTTCACATGGCTTAATGAGGTTTCTCCTGACCCTATTGTATCTTCCCATCAAAAGCATGACTTAAAGAGACTTTCCAGGGTAAGAAGGGAGATGCCAAGGGTTATGGCTGTTAGAGTTATAACCACTGCAGGTACTTCAGCTAGACAATTTTTATCTCTATGGCCAGTTCTTTACATTTCTAGAGGTTACATGGTTTGACAGGTAAAAAATATCAGGTGGAACTTTAAAAGACATAGTAACTGCTTGATATATTTTTACTCCTTTATGTCAAAGCCCATCATTTTAATAAATCAGATTCACATGTAATAAAACCACAATTGTTTCTGGCTATCATATTTTGACTCAATGAAAACACTGAGTTTCAATTTGCTGTTCCACGAAGTAGAACATACTTTGTGTCGTTAAGGTCCCAGAGCATTTTATGCCCTTCTTTTGGATGCTACACTTTTCAAGGGGTAAACAGAGCTGACCTTGACCTGTTTGCTTTCAATGGGCACTTACGCAAATAGCAACAGCAGTCACTGTGTCCTAAACTGAGACATCACATCACTGTGAGCAGACACCCTGTTCATCAAAAGATAATCTCCACATTCATGAAGAAAACTCAGTGAGCTGTGGGTAAGGCATTCAGCCCATACATTTTTTTTTAAAACATAAATACCCAAAGAATAAGCAAGTTAAATGCCACAAAAATACAAGGGAAAGCAAAAATAGCCTTTGCCTCATTATATGAAACCACAAAGCAGCTGATATTTCTTAAGAACAGGATTATATGAACAAAATTGCACAAGAAATCTAAGATTATCGTATTCACAAGTAATCTTTTAAGAGATTAAGAAGATAAAAGAACAAAAAAGATATAAAAAATTAGAAATTGTTTTCTTCAATATATTATTAAAGAAGTATCAGATATGTTAATAATATATTTATATTATACAATTATGACTATTTATATATTTAAACTTTTGAGAGCTCTATTACTATAGGTTGTCATTAGAAAATAGAAAATAATTTCAAGTTTTGCATATTAAAGATCTGCTTCCTATTATAATTACGAACATATATGTTTAAGATTCTATCAGACATTCAAATAGAGCTGTCAACTAGAATGATAAATATGAGCTCTAAGGAAAGGTCTGGGGGGAGATATAAAATTAAAGTTAGCAACATATAAATAACATTTAAAATTATATCTCAAATATTAAAAATATCACTCTCCAGGTAAACTTATACATTAAGAGTGAATTTTTGAAGCATCAATTAACATAAATCATTGAGCTAAAGAGCAATATTTTAAAATAAAAGCTTAGAAAGTACTGACGGGCATCTTGCAGGCAGGGGTCATGGAACTCAGATTTCCTTTAAATGAAATGAGGCTTTCTGTCTATCTCAATGTCACCCATCTTCAATCTCCTCTGCTGGTGCTTCTATTTCCCCTTATTTTAAATTTTGGTGTCCTTCAGGGTTTGGTCTTGGGATTTTTAATTTTATTAAACTTGTTCCAAATAAGGTTTCATCAAATCCTATGTTTTACATGCCACCTGTAATTTAGTAATGTCCAAGTTTATATCTCCAGCCCAGATTTGGCATTTCCTCTCAGGTATCTTACAATATTATCCAACATTTAACATGACATGTTCACAAAAAATTCTCAAATAACACCACCATCCAGTCTATTCCCTAAAATCTAAAAATATAGAATCCTTCCTGGATTGCTTTTTTCTCTTATACACTACTCCCAATCCACCAGTCCTATCCTCTCTACCTTTGAAATATATCTCAAATCCACTGACTTATCATCTCTTCTGCTATAATGTAGTCTTGGCTAAAGTCATTGTAGCCTGAATTATAGAAGTTGCTTCAAATTCTTCTCCTTATATCTATTCTTGTCCTCCAACAATCCACTTTTCACTTAGCAGCAACAGTGATTATGAAAGAGAAAGAGAGGAAGGGGGTGGGGGGGGGAGTAGAGAGAGAGAGAGAGAGAGAGAGAGAGAGAGAGAGAGAGAGAGAGAGGCGAGAACAACATGGTTTTAGTTGTCTTATATCATTACAGTTTAAGTAAAGACAACCCATTGCTCCTCTTAGAAGTCATTAGGCATGAGGAAAGCAAGGAAACAACAACAACAAAATACACAAAATGGCAAAAATTGCTTAATTTCAATTTGCAGAAACATTAGGAAGGAGAAACAAGCACCATTCCAGATGAGAAGTCACTGCTACCAAATGCTGCTAAGGTCTAGGCAGAGCCACTTGGGAGGGAGGGCAACTGAATGACAATTGTATAGAAACCCAGAGGTAGCATATTCCAGGAAGTCCAACACAGATACACTCCCCAAGAGTTAGGAACCCCCTAGAGTGTGAAAGCCAAAGTTGACACTGGGGTTGTAACAAACAGGACTGAGTTTTAAAGACCTTGCCATCAGGGAGCAGTTGCCAAGCTAATGAGTCCAAGAGCAGTGGCAGATCAATGACAATGTCACCAAAACAAGTTCTGCAATTATTTGAAAGATTGCCTTGGACAGCAGGGCTGTTTCCCTTCATGACAGTGGCAGTGAAGGAATGGGGAATGAAACCACAGAATTGGCGGTATAAACTATTGGATACCTTAGATTTAGAGGGCCCAAAGATAGCTGACTGCACAGATAAACGCAGAGGTTCTATTCTGGAAGGAAACAATCAAAGTCTGGGAAGGTTCAGAGGGAACCCTTAAACTGCAAAGCTTGGACGGCTACCTAGGCCCACCACCAGAAACTTCTTGCAAATAGCTTTTCCAGTTAAATTTTATGTATTCAACCCTGAGTAACCAAAGAGTACTGGACACTGCATGGTTATAAAGATACTCTATGAAGAAGATGGTAAGAAGCTGCACAACTCACTAAAAATTAAAAACATTCTAAAAAAAAAAAAAAAAAATCACAGCCGGGCTCGGTGGCTCAGCCTGTAATCCTGCGCCTTTGGGAGGCTGAGGTGAGTGGATTGCCTGAGCCCGTGGGTTCGAGACCCGCCTGGGCAGCGAGATCTCATCTCTACAATAAATCAAAAAATCAGCCGGGCGTGGTAGCGCATGCCTGTAATTCTGGCTACTTGGAAGGCTGAGGCGGAAGGATCTCCGGAGCCCAGCAGGTCGAGGCTGCGGTGGCCGGGAGTGGCCAGTGCACTCCAGTCTGGGTAACAGAGTGAGACTACAACTCAAAAACAAACAAACAAACAAACAAACAAAAATCACAGTGGAGCATATAAAATCGCAATGGAGCGCTATCACAATAGTCTTAAATAAATATATGAAGTGATTGCTATGAAAGAAGAGTCTGAAGAGAAAATAAAATAACTTAAGGAAGAGATGTTTGAACAATGAGAAGAGATATGTAAAACACAAGCTGGTAAAAATTTGAGAAAGAGATAGGAGGGAAAAAATAAAAAGATTAAAGAAAGAAGGCAAAATTAAAGGGAGCACATCAGAGATTAGACAAGATAAGAAAACTCGGAAGTGGCCTCGGCAGAAACAGGAACAGCTTACAAAACAAAACCTCCTATTGTTTTATTTAGGAACCCTGTTGCTCTAGTGTCTACTCAATAATGAAATTTAAAACCAAAAAAGGAAATTCTAGCATATCACTTTAACTCTTCAAATCCTTCAATGGTCTCTGATGCATTTTAACATGAAATTCAAACTTTGTACTCGTCTCTTTTACATTTCTGGCTCCTACTTCATTACCAGTTTCAAATCGTGTTGATCCTTCTCTCAACCTCATTGGCCTCCTTTTATTTACATTGCTATTCCCCCTCACATTCAAACATGGTCCCCAGAACGTCTCACAGCTGAGTCTCAACATTTGGTCATAGGCTGGGTGCTGTGGCTCATGCCTGCCATCCCAGCACTTTGTGAAGTCAAGGTGGGAGGATGACTTGGGGCCAGGAATTCAAGACCAGACTGAGCAACAAAACAAGACCCCCCAGGCCAGCAATGTGAGACTTCATCTCTACAAAAAATAGAAAAAAATAGCCAGGCATGGTGATGCATCACCATGCCTGTAGTCCCAGCTATTCAGGATGCTGAGGGAGGATTGCTTGAGTCCAGAAGTTTGAGGCTGAGATGAGCCATGATCGTGCCACTGCACTCCAGCCTGGGTGAAAAATCTGTCTCTATATATGAGTGAATCTCTCTCTTTCTCTCTCTCTTTGTGTATATATATATTATATATATATATATATATATATATGTATAAAATTTTTTTCATAAAAAGACCTTCCCTCCACTTCCTCCCCCTGACATCAAGGTATTTACCAGGGATTCTTTCTTCTATTATCTTGTTTATTTCCTTCGTTGCCCTTATCACAACCACAATTATCTCATTACTTATACTGCTGACTTAGATAACATTTTTCTCCCTTCACTGAGATGCAAGCTCCCTAAGACAGAGAGGCCTGTGTAGTCCAGCATCTAGTCCAACATCTAGCACAACACTTGATAAACTCTGATGACTAGAGGAAGGTGAAGGATTTCTTTTATTTTGATGTCTTAGAACTTATATTTAATACTTCACTTTGTACTTTCTGACAGACACTACCAAGACCATGCAATAAACTTTAGGTCTTTGTATACCTTGATTTTTCAAGCTAGTAATCACATAATTAATTACAGGATTTTTAAAGAAGATATTGTGAGGGTGATGGTGGTAGTGTATGATACTGCTAGTCAATAATCAGGGCTGTTGCTGGTCCCCAGGTGTTGATATTGTATAAATTATAAAAAGGCATACCTTCCTGCATGCAGATGCAACCCCCAGCAGCTTTACTTAGTCTATGAAGAGGACACTATTTATATTGCTAACTCCAGATTTCCACACTGGATCTTCAGTTGTCACCTGGTAGAAGACAAATTTGTTTTCACTGACCAGGCTGGATTAAGAATCGCTCCAACTCTTCCAGTTAAGATTATTGAAATGGCTATTAATGAGCCTGGGAGGGACACACAGGATCTCAGTCACTTTTCTGTTTTCACACTCTAGCTTTAGAGAGAAGTGCTCCAGAGTTGCCTTAAAACCTCATAGACCTTCTTACTTTCAGAGTAAGAATGTACCATATCCCATATTGTGATGGTTAATTTCATGTATCAGTTTGACTGGGCCATGGGGTGTCCAGATACATATTTGGTTAAACTTCAGGGTGTGTCTTTGAGGTTGTTTTTGTATGAGATTAACTTTTATATTGGTAGACTGAGTAAAGCAAATTGCTCTCCCCAGTGTGGGTGGGCTTCATCCAATCTATTGTTGAAAGTCTGAATGAAACAAAAAGACTGAGTAAGGGAGAATTTACTCTCTGCCTGTCTTTGAGCTGGGGCACTGATCGCCTACCTTCAAACTAGGACTTGGCCTGGAACTTAGACCATCATCTCTCCTGGTTTTCTGGCTTTCAGACATTGGCTGTCCTGGATCTCCAACTTGTCAACTGCAGATCTTGGCGTATCTCAGTTTCACAGTCTTAACATAAAGTGAAACTTTATTCCACTCCCTTTTATAGTAGAAATCATATAAAACATCATATAAAGAACATCATATAAAAGCTTAATAATGCTAGTATTAGCAAGCAAATTTATTACAATAAATATATATATATGATTTAAATAATTTAAAATAATTTAAAAAGATAGCAAATCCCTTTCTCTCTCTTATACACATATTTACTATTGGTTCTGTTTCTCTGGAGAACCCTGACTAATACACACACTTAGCACAATTTAATATAATAGCTACAAGCTAAATATCAGTTGTTATATCAAATTAAACATATGCTAATTTAATATTTTCTAAGTCAAACATTTCTGTGGGACAAAAATGCTTAATAGTTAATGTGATCCTGCACATCTTCCAAACAACCCTGATCTAATAGGCATTTAATTAAAGCCAGGCCTTTGAAATTACCCTGGAAAGCTGGTTTATTGTCTTCTTATGTCCTTCTCACTCATATTCAGGTTCTAGAATATTTTGTTCGGATAAGCCACAGTTCTAGAAATTTCCTGAAAACATGGACCTTGTAATGATTATACATATGCACATATTTTTTAATTGATATATTTCCTGAAATTTTTGACATGAAAAAGCTAATATATGTGATAAAAAAGCATTTTTCTAAAGTTTTGTTTGTTCATTTGTTCTTATAATAAATTAAAAGTTAGGTTTTAATAATAGTAGGCATATGACCTTTTAAGATTTTGATCATTTAAATAAAGTATAATAAAACTTTGTATCATGCAAACACTGATATTTCCCCTTCATTTAAAAAAATTCTGGTATATCTTGAATTCCATGAGACAAGAAGAAGAGTTTCTCAATAATTTTTTTTTTTTTTTTGAGTTAGAGTCTCACTCTGTCGCCCAGACTGGAGTGCAGTGGCACGCTCCCGGCCACCACAGCCTCGGCCTGTTGGGCTCCGGCGATCTTTCCGCCTCAGCCTTCCAAGTATCTGGAACTACAGGCGCACGCTACCTCGCCCATCTCATCGTTTGGTTTATTGTAGAGATGAGGTCTCGCCAAGTTGCCCAGGCGGGTCTCGAACCTACGGGCTCAGGCAATTCACTCACCTCGGCCTCCCAAGGCACGGGATTTTTCCCGGCACAGAGTTTCTCAATAATTTATGCGAACTAAATTTTTTATACTGTATAATTAATCAAGCTCAACACATGAACCTTAATGTCAGAGTATTTTTCTGGTTTTTTTTTCATGAAGTATACATTTTCAAGAAAATAATAAAATTCCTCTAAGATACATAGCTACTATTAGAGTGTAAAATTCTTTGCTGCTAAGTGCTTTACATACAATTATCAAGTCTGTCCTTATAAAAAACTCTGGAAGGAAGATATCATCTCTATTTTATAGATTAAAAAGTAAGCCTCAGAAAAGTTAATAAATTTGCTCAAGATCATCTTGACACTTGAAAGTAACCAGTGACCAAGGTTTGACCTCAGCCCTATCTAACTCAAGACTCTAGTCTGCACCATCTGACTCTCCCAAAGACTAAAGTCAAATCAGTCTTCAATTTACCTACAAATGTTCAGTATCTCTTTCTGGACTCTACTAAACTTTTTCCTTTGCTTTTACTTCAATCACATCTGCAATAATTTAAAAATTCCCATTTCTAATAAGAGACATAGTTAAAGATGATAAAATGTGTTTTGTCTACATGTATGCTATATAAGAGACATAGAAATATTCCTTTTCAAGACAACCAGTTAATGACAAAGCTAGAACGTGAAAGTTTTTAATTCTGCCCATCTCATCAACTGCAGAATTGATGCATCTTTTTTTGTGAGGCCGTTTTTTGTATTTGAAGTTAAGATAAGTGATGTAGTGAGATAATGTAATTTTCTTTCATTGCCCCCAGTCTTTGATTAAAGAATTATAGCCTTGCTTTGAAAGCAGGAATTTTTCAGTGACTCATTAAAATAATCATGAACTTTATTTCACTTCTTTTTTGCAGTGAAACTCATGTCCTTAGGCTTTTTAAAAAAATCATACAAAAGCTTAATAATGCTAATATTAACAAGCATGTAAAATATGTGCTATAATAACCAATCCTAAATAATGTATACAGACTAATATATTAATTGTTATTTTCAGTGAATATACAACAACAAGTCTGCACCAGATTGTAGTTACACAAAGCAATACCTTCACCTATATTTCACAAATGAAAGATCAAAAAACAAAGAAGATAAGCAATGTAGCAATCCCATGTCCAACATATAAGAGTTGGTAATTTTTGAAGACAAGAATTGGTTATTTTTTCCTAATGGTCATTTTCATTGAGAGTTTGTCCCTTTACCATTCATGATCCTCAAGAAGGCCTGGCTTCTAGGAGGGAGTGGTCTGTTCAGTCATGCTTGAAGCTATTTTTCAGGTTAGTTGGGTACCAAAATCTTAGAGCATCCCTGCTGAGTGCATCATTATCTATTACTACAAAGTGAGAGACACAGCTGTGCAACTAAGTGATGTAGGATCTTAGCAATGACTCCACTGGCATCTCAGTTATTACTAAAAAAGTCACTTGAGACGTGACCTTGGCTATTGACAATTTACTCTTGGCAAAAGAAACTTTAGCTTCCAATTTCTAGAACTGGTTAAAACACAGATTACATATATCCTATTTATATAGAATACACACATGGTGGACACATAAGCAAATAGAATAACTTCCTTAACCCAAATAATATGAATGAAATATAGCTTTCTTTTTAATTTATTCTCTTTTCCCTTCATCCAATTATGACATCAGCCTGGTATATAAGCTATATTCCTGAATATCCACTGGGGCACACATGTAGAAAGCAAAACTGAGAAGAGAAATACAGATTTTAATTAAAGAGCAGAAAGTGAAGCATTTTCCATCGTTAACAATAGAAAAGCTTAGATACTTCAGCTGGCCTTATTCGTTGAGTTTATTTCTTCCTACTGTGAGATTTAATTTAAAATATAAAGGAATTTTACTGTCAGAAAGGTTTACAGAAATTGCTCATAAAATATATTGAGATGTGCTTATTGAATATTAAGAAAAGTATCACAAAATAAAAAAATAGTAAACAAAAGCTTAATGAACACTACAAGTTTAAGCATAGAGAAATCTGTGTTTTGGTTTTGAGAAAAAAAATGCAAAATTATGGTCATTCTGAATCATCCAAAAGGACCATTGAACTCCCTTATTAATCCTCTTGGATAACATTTAGTCTTGTGATTATTAGTTGAAAATATTTATGCTATATCATTCAACTCACCTTATAAGCACTCTTAAAATGTTTGAAATGCCTTTATCATCAAAATTATTTTCATGTGAGAATTGTGTGCATGCAGACATAAACCTTGGTACCACAAGCAAAACAAAACATTCATGTGCCATGTAAAATAATCTAAATCTCTAAAACCTAAATAGTTGGACTTAGAAACTAACAAGCATCACAAGACAAAGGAAAATAAAACTTTTGGGTTATTGTGAAAATCTCCTTAATGTTCTCTACACATATTAAAACCTGGAGAGGCCAGGGCAATCTGCCAGCAGCAACAGGAAACACCTTTTCCAATCAAGTTCTATAAAATTAAAATTTTAATTTGTAACACAAACTCAGAGGTGTTTATTGAGTAGACCAGATATGATTAATGTGTATTATTGAAGTTTATAAACTAATTAAATCAATTGTCATTATCACCTAAATAATTCTCACAGGACTTCCTATTTCCCACAGGAGACAAGCTATCACATATTCCTTTGAATATAAACACATTGTTAAGTCTCATTTTTCTACCTTTTATCTTAGTTCAGCCTACTGGACTACTGCTTTTAATACCTCTGTGCCTTTACCTATAAAGTTTTCTCTCACTGAAGATCATTTACCTAGCAAACTTCTGCTCATACCTTAAAACCCAACTCAAATGATATATATTATGTGAGGCTCTCTTTGAATCCATAGAGAGTTATCACTATTCCCTGAATTTTCTCATAGCATTTTGTACATATATTTTCTATATATCTTAGCAAACCATCTGGTAATTACTTGGGGTGAATATTCTGACTTCCCTACTAAGTTATAGATTCCACAAGGACAAAGTCATTCTTACTTATATGTATCTCTAATAACTATTAGAGGGCTTGATACATGATAATAATCAAGATCATTTTCTTAAGTAGAAGAGTATTCCTTGCTAATTTCTTTATTCTCTAATATACTTCATATAATAATATATACTTAGTATAATCATTAATCATCAGCAATATAAAATTAAAATTCATATTGGAAATGCAGAAAATTATCTTGAGTCTAAACCAGTAATGTTCAAATTAACATTTGGTTGAGTACCCTAATATACAAAAATTGCTTCAACATGAATGAGAAAAGTAAGTTCTTATTAGCTGATTAGAGAAAGGTTAACTTATCTCTGTCATGCTAATTGCTAGAGTTGAGGAATAGAATAGGTCTTCATTTACTAATATTTCTGAAGTTATGGGTCTGTCCTTTACTTTACAATTTTTAGAAATGTGCCCTTTACCAACTACACCCATTCTTCCTTTCAGTGGTTCCCAATTGCTGGCAGCATTGCCAGTCGCAGCAAGGGTATTTACAAAAATGGAGCGGGGACATTGGTTGTTACAAAACTGGAGGACACTAGTGACATTTAGTCGTCAGAAGTTAAGGATGCTGAGTATAATACCTGAGAAGCTACAGTACTTGGGAAGCTCCACATAAAAAAATGTCTAAAACCGTAATACTTCCTCCTTTTGTATGCTTAATACTTCCAGAGATCCAAGAATCATTTTGTATTGCTTGTTTTTTGTTTTTATTTTTTTGCTTTTTGAGTTGGAGTTTCACTCTGTTGCCAAGGTTGAAGTGCAGTGGCATCCTTACGGCCACTGCAGCCTTGACCTGCTGGGCTCAAGTCATCCTTGTGCCTCAGCCTTCCAAGTAGCTAGAACCACGGCTGCATACCACTATGCCTGGATAATTTTTTGATTTATTGTAGAGACAAGACCTTGCCATGTTGCTCAGGCTGGTCTTGAACCCCTGAGCTCAGGTAATCCTCTCGCCTCCGCCTCCCAAAGTGCTGGGATTACAGGTGTGAGCCACTGCGCCTGGCTGTGTATTGCTTTTTTTTTTTTTTTTGAGTTGGAGTCTCACCCCGTCGCCCAGACCGGAGTGCAGTGGCCGCTCCCGGCCACCGCAGCCTCGACCCACTGGGCTCCGGCGATCCTTCTGCCTCAGCCTTTCCAGTAGCCGGAATTACAGGTGCGCGCTACCACGACCAGCTGATTTTTGATTTATCATAGAGATGAGGTCTCGCCAAGTTGCCCAGGCGGGTCTCGAACCCGCGAGCTCAGGCAATTCACTCACCTCAACCTCCCAAAGGCGTGGGATTACAGGCTGAGTCACTGAGCCCGGCTAACCTTAGTACTAGCTTCTGCAGATTTGATTATGGCATGACAAACATTACAATCTCCTCATGTTAGTCTTTGCATAGAATAGTATTTCATTGTTAAGCATAATTCTTAGCTAGAATTGTTAACCAAGTGACACTCATATGGGAAGTCCAGGGGGGAAAAGAGAGACATTACTTTAGCACATTTCCAGGTTGCCATACAACCAAGAATTCCATGAATGGATTACTAATAGAAAGTTGTTGCTCAATTTTTTTCTTTTTTTAAATACCTCACAAAGACTGGTTGTTTTCTTTGGAACTGATAGGTTTACTTTCTTTCTGTACGGCAATTAAAGTTAAATGCGATGCATTATTAATATATGGATAATGATAAAATGTTTCTGGAATTCCCTGATTAGGTTTATCTTCTAAGAGTAAAAAATAGTAAAACTAACATAAGAAGTTAGTTGTATGTAATGTTTCCTTCAAGTAAGTTTTTTTTTTTTTTTTTTTTGAGTTGGAGTCTCACTCTGTCGCCCAGACTGGAGTGCAGTGACCGCTCCCGGCCACCGCTGCCTCGACCTGCTGGGTTCTGGCGATCCTTCCGCCTCAGCCTTCCAAGTAAGTATTTTTAAGTAAGGAAAAAAAAATTAGTAATGGCTTTTGTTATTGATAGATCTGGATTTGAACTCTAACTGCTAGTTATGTGGCACTGGTGAGTTACTTTTTTTAAACTTAATTTTTCTGCAAAAACTTCCGAGAATTTTTTGTTCAGGCTTGAATAACACAATCTATTTCATATTCATAGCAAAGAGTCTGGCTCAGAAAAATGGTAGACAAGATGATTCATATCAAAGAAAGTAATTGCCTTATCAATTGTATTTTCATATCTGAAGACAACTAGGTTAATGAAAGAGAGGAAAGGGAATCTCAGTTTATTAGTGGGTGACGAGCACTGACTTAAGGAGAGAAGTCTCTGATTCTCTTATTCTGAGGATTTGGGCTTGATTGGCATAACTATCAAACTGTTAATGATTCCATCTGATAGGTTAAGGCACTAGCCCTTTACATTCTCAATAATTTTACTGATCTGGCTTCCTGCTTTACAAGTAAACTTCTACTATTTTTTGTTTATTTGTTTGCCTTGTCATTCTAAATTCCCTAATTAGAGTGGATCTACTGACCAGATGACTTAAGGATTGTTCCGTTGGCAGTCAATTCTCATTATGAATCAATAACTTTCTATCTTGGCTTATGTGGAGTTTTATTATTGAAAAAAATATTCCAGCAGATTTAATTCAGACCAATTCTAGATGCACTGGCAAAAATTAAGTTTCTGGAGCCACAAACCCAAGGGTGAGACTCTCAATTAGCTATTTGTCCAGATTCCACATTGGGAGGCCCTTAATAAGTGGTAAGCTAGTCCTACTTAGAAATCAGTCTTGTTTTTTATAATTGCAATGACAAATTTGGGGGCAAATTTGAAGAAATTTCAAATTGAATATCTGCATTAGATTATTTTGCTTTTTGCCATAATAAGATATTTTAAAGCAATCTAAATTTGCTGGATTCATTTATTGAACAGTCCTGGAGAATAAGAAAGAAAAAAGCAAAACTGGTGCATCAAATACTGATTCTAATGACAGGAAAATGAAGAGTCGGTCAAACGCTTTAGATGGAGAAAGAATAAGTGTTATTTTGAATTTATACAGATAATTCACATCTTGAAATTAATAATCCCTTTTGTATGGAAGTCTAATAAAATTGTATATCTTCAGTTTTAAGTGGCAGGATCAGAGCGGTAAAACAAATTAGAAGGAACAGGTAAATGAGCAAATAGGCTTAAATTAGTTAAGGAAATAGAGAGATGAATTAGTGAATCAAATTGCTCAACATTTTCAACATAGACTGAGTGATGTCTAAGAAGACAGTTTTCAGTGGAAAAGATAAACACCAACAGAAAAGAGGAAGTATTTAATATAGAACAAAAGCATATAAATAGAAGCCCTGCTGATGAAAACAAGTAAAAGAAATTTTAGAGTCCACATCAAATATATTTTTCTAATCACAGGCACTGCCTATTACATTACTTAAATTGTTCATGAGAAAAGGAAGCAATTCACATCTCAAGAAATTTCAATCTAAAGGAAAAAAAAACAGCGAAAAAGACATAATTCTTAAATACTCTGGTTCATATAAATTTTTATAAAATTTTGATTGTGATTTTTTGCTATAGTACATGCTTTTCTCAAAAATCATAAACTATTTGTGCAGGGACACTTTAAATCCTTTTCCAAATAAGGTTAGTAATGATATATTGGATAGTAGATAAAGAAAGATATATAGATAGGCAGACAAATGGATGGAGATGGATAAATGGTTGAATAGACAGAAAAATAGATTAGCATACAAAATTAATTTACAGCCCTCTAAAAATTGCTGATTTTTAAAGTCCTTGAATAATTGTGCAAAGGGTCTTATGTTTTGGAAACATCTGCTGTTTTCTTGAACTTGGGGGTGAATGGCAAATATAATCTTGAATGAAAAAAATACATTTTTTTCCAGGACTTTCCAGATGTCAGCTTATCTTGCCTAGTACAGTGTTTCTTGAATTTGGCTACAAACTACAATCCCTTAGGATGCTTATTAAAGATTCAGCTTCCTGGGATCTATACCAACCCACTGAACCAAAATCTTCAAGGAGAAAGGCCTGAAAACAGGAAGTTTTCAAAAGCACTACTGAGAGTCTTATGGTTCCAGAATGTAGCTCAAAATCGCCATAATTACAGAAATAAGAGGCTCAATATATTAAACTTTTTGAGTCAAGTTTTGTCTTTGAGAAAATTGGGACAATGTGTGGTATATTTTATCTCCAGTGGTATATATTCAGTTCAGTTCCCCAAGAAAGTATTAAAAGCCTACTGACTATGTTTAAGCGTTTGCTAAGTCCTGGATGGTGGGAACAGAGGAAGAGATATTAGCAAGACCAAATAACAGTGATAACAAAAGATGAGACTCCTGTCTATAAGGAAGTTATAGTCTGGTTTGGTAAACATGAATAACAAGACAAACTGAAGTTCATGCAATTCAGAATACAGTCCAGTATGTGGGCATTCAAGAAGTACAACAAGAATGTAAAAAAGAATGAGATCAGTGTGAACCTGAGTTACATCACAGTTAAAAAATGGGATGGACTTCTGCAGCTCATTTATTCCAGCGAGAAGAATATTTTGCAATAGAAACCTTTGAAAGGTGGTAAATATACACAATGGAATATTATGCATCCATAAAGAAGGACAAACATACGGACTTCACAGCAACGTGTATGGATTTAGAGTTGATCATATTCAGTGATCTATCACAGAAACAAAGAACAGAATACCATATGTTCTCACTCATAAGTGGACCTTGAACAATTATCATAACACTATAAGAAAGGGATTGGTAGTAGTGGGAAACTGCCGGGGTGGGGGGTGAGTTTGGCAGTTGAGGGACACTGCTAGGGGAGGGAGGAGCACACCTCATCAACAAGGGTGCCTGCATAATCAATATTTGTACTCTACATCTTTAAAATAAAATTAAAATTAAAAAAAGAGAAACCTTTGAAAGTTGAGATTTTAATATCCAGGTATGAAATCCTCTGAAGGAAATAAACACAATGAAAAATAGAGAGGAATAAATATAAAGTTCTGTAAGGTCATCCAGGAAACCATACAAGAAGAGCATCAGGGACTCGTCTCATGGAAGACAAGTTTTCCATGGAATGGTGGGGTCAGAGGGGATGGTTTTGGATGATACAAGCACACAACATTTATTGTGTACTTTATTTCTATTATTATTACATTGCAATATATAATGAAATAATCATACAACTCACCACAATTCAGAACCAGGGGGAGCCTTGAGCTTGTTTTCCTGCAAATAGATGACCCCATCTGGGGGTGATGAAAGATAGTGACATCCAAAGTGTGTTGCTTATGTGTAATCTACTCTGGAGTCTTGTTTTGGTTACTGTCACTGCAGAAAACCCTGCTTCACAAAGACAGGATGTTGGAAATGGAAGCAGGCTTTTGTGATTTCAGTGTTTTTGTGGCAATTTCAGGATATTCTGCCTTGACTTTAATACAGAGCCTATGGCGATTCAGAATGTCTCAAATATATTTTTAAAGCCACTGTCATTTGTGATCTCAAGCAGTTGATCCTCTTCTAGCATGGACAAAGTCGATTCACCTGACTTATTTACAAACGAGTCAGGGATTCATTCCCTCCTTGTTTGGGGAGTCTTTTGAGGTTGGAAAGTAATGTTCAAACTCTTTTTGAAAGTTGAGATGGATGATCATGCATCAGCTAGGAGAAAGAAGGCCCTGGCTCAGTCTCTTTCAAAACCTCTGCTAATGTTGGAAATATGTTAAAAATCCCAATGTTCACTTGTCACCCCCATAATTTCAGTTTGGCTTTGAATGTAGCTGTTTTATCTGCTTACTTGAACACAGTTGTCATTCTCCCCTGAAGTGACAGATTGAGTTCATTGAGCAGGTTAAATATGTCACACAAGTAAGAAAGTTTTGTGACCTATTCTGTGTGTCTGAAATGTGCTTCCAGAGGTGACTGTTTTTCTAAAAGAAATCTCTGGAGCGACTCTCATAGCTCAGAAATGCTGTCCAGCGATCTACCTTCAGAAAGCCATCTCACTTCTGTGTATGAGAGAAGACATATATGCTCTGTGTTCATCTCTTCAAAGAGCTATGCAAATAGACCTGTACTTTAATATGGTTGAAAATTTTAATCACATCCTGCAAAACATTGTTAAGTTCAGGTGATGTTTTTCGGCTGGCCAGCATTTCTCTATGGGCGACACAGTGCGTGGACTCAGAAGCGACCTCTTTGATGCGAGTAGTGAAACCAGAAAGTCATTCAGTCATGGCAGCTGCTCCATCTGTGCATATAGTGACACAAAATGACCAACTCAGTCTTCCTGATATGTAATCATTCAAAGACTTGAATAGTTCTGCAGCTGCGGTATTGATTGACAACAAAAATGCACAAAAAAAATCTCGTCATGCACATCCTCCTAAAAATATATATTGCACAAAAACATACGTTATTGCCTTGTTGTCTACATAGGTAGACTCGTCAACCTGGATAGAGTACCACGATTTATTAATCCTCTCTAACAATTGTGCCTCAATATCCTCTGCTATTCCATCAATTTATCTAGTTAGGGTGCAAGCCAAGAGAGGAATATGTTCCACCTTTTAAACTGCAGTCGCTTCTAAAAGCTCATAAAAAATGACCTCAGCAGCAGGCAGGATCAACTCTTCACCAATGGTAAAGGGCTTATTAATTTTAGCAATGTGGTTAGCCACTAAGAATGATGCTTTCAGTGCAGATGCATTTGATGACGTGATGGCCTTCAATAATTGCTTCTGTTCTCATGTTCGTATTTCTGTTGTTATTGTTTTCTCCAAAGGTTTGTCTTTTTAATGCAGGGTGTTTGGTCTCCATGTGGTGAAGCAGTTTTGAAGGTTTCATGGCTTTGTTGGATAGCCAGTTACCATATATTATATAAAGTGGACTTAAAGAATGTGAATCACTTCTTCCAACGAACCTTTAATTTAACTAGAATGCTTGGTATTTTCTTTTACATACAGCTTTCTTTATGTTAGCACTTTTAGAGTCTTCTGCTGTCTTATCATCTTTCCCCCTTTTCAAAGAAGCTGTCCAGTGATGTTTGTTTTTTACTCATTTTGGCTAGGGTTAGCTTGTGGACTTATCAAAACTGTGACTGAGACAAGTGCACAGTGCAGAAAAGAGGCACGAATGGAAGTCGTAAATAAAATAATGGGCAGGTCATGTGCAGACTAAAATAAATGTCGGATTCTGACTTAAAGTCTGACACCAGATGTAGCTGTACAGTTGAAGTACAACTCACTTGTCACTCACTGATAGTGTTTTGATATGATTCTGTAAGCTATTTATGATGGTCTCTGTTCAGTCAAATCTCACTGCTGATGTTATTCTGCATTTGCAGCTGCCCCCCAGTGCTAGCATCATGGTGTCAGCTCTACCTCAGATGATCAGGTGTTAGAATCTCATAAGGAGTGTTCAATTTAGATACCTCACATGCGCAGTCCACAATAGAGTTCGCACTCCTATGAGAATCTAATGCTACCACTGAACTGACAGAAGACTTAGCGCAGGCAGGAATGCAAGCAATGGCAAATGATTATACATACAGACGAAGCTTCTCGCTTGCCTGCTGTTCACCCCCTGCTGTGCAGCCTGATTCCTAACAGGCCATGGACTGGTACTGGTACCAGTTCCAGTCCATGGCCTGGGGTTTGAGGACTCCTGGTCTAAACTATGAAGGACTATGAATTTGTTTACATTCTCTGAGTACTTTAGTCAATTCTCTAATGCTTCAGAGTGTGAAGTAACCTATAAAATAATATGTTTACATGGTATTTTCCAAGAATATCAAATTGCTTTCTCAAGACAACATTATCATCTCTTTTTAAAAGATGAGTTTTGATTTATAATTACAGTCAGAACTGGATGTCTGTACTATAATTCAGTTCTGAGATGCTGTCTGACCTATTTTTGTGAACACTTGGAAAACATCTGTTTCATATTTGAGCAAACCATGTATTAATTTTTTTTCTTTCCCTCTCTCTTCCTCCCTCCCTCCCTGCATTCTCTCCCCCTCTCTCCCTCTCATCTCACTAAATGTGACATTTGAACCAAGATCTTTAAACTCCCTGCCTTATCCGTTTGTTAAACAGTTTTTATACAATTTTACATTTTAACAATTATTTTTTTCTTCCATAAATAGCTTCAGAAAAAGTGGCAGAAATTACTTTATAATTTATCCCAGGATCAATACCCTAGGATTCCTTGATCAGAATTCTCCTTAATAAGACTCTTTCCCACACTATCTGGGCCTGAGGCTCTTTGGCTGACCTGCTCAATGCTAAGGTTAGCCCCGATCTCTGATCTCCATGGCTTTGTAGAGCAGACAGACTGGAAGGAACAAAGTTGTACAGCATTGTCAGAAATGATTTAATAAAGCTCTACTTTTGATTTTTAAATAGAATCTCAAGAACAAGTCTTAGTCACTCAGCCCCGAATGACATCATTCAAACAGAAGCACTTAGCTCTCATCAGCCATGAACTGCCTGCTATACCACCATCAGCCTCTTCAGATGTAACTGCTCACTGGTCAAGAGCAAGCAGTCAGTCTTAAACTTTGCCTAGCTCCATGGATGGCTCCATGGATATTTGTCATATCATTTCTTTTTGCTCTCACCATTTTTAAATATTTCTTATAATTACAAAATTAATTTCAAAAGATCAATTTTTGCACCGCTGTTCTATTTTAAAAAATGAAACGTAAGCCTCCCCCCACACACCAAGCAACTTAGAATATGTAAGCTGTACTTAAAAGACACAAGTTTTATTACAAAATGTCTCCTATTTAGAGATTCAGTTACTTTAATTTTTAGAATCAAATTCTAGATTAATACAGTTTTGACCACCCCTAATGAATTCTTGTTGCTGCTGTTAACTAGCATTAGGTGAATATCTGCTACATAGAGATAACTGATCCCAGGGCTTCTTGCAAACAGGCATCATAGAATATGTCCTGGGTGTCAGTTCCCTAAATTTCTGATTCCTTCTACAAAGCTTGATGCATTCACCTATTAATTCAAACTGTAGTTATAAAAAGAAAAGGGGAAACAAGACTCTTCTCATAGCATGGAAAGCTGTGAACAGATTCTTTCACTCCTCTTTTGACAAAGATCTGAGTAACTGCAACTGAGCCCATTCACCCCACAGATCTCTGCTTAGTTGACACTTCCACCATGAAGAACTTCACAACACTCCACCACCACCACACATAGATTGAATTGAGTATTCTTTCTTTTAAACTGCTAGGATATTCCCTGCTTGCTTGTATCTTAGAACACTTCCCTATGCCACTCCCACTCCCCCTTCCCTATGCTCTGAATGCCTGTTTACTGTTTATCCATCCCAAAAGACTGCGATTTCCCTGAAGGAAGATACACTGTTTTGATCACTGTTGTATTCCCAAAACATAGCCTAGGGCATGCTACATAGTAGGTGTTCAATAAATATATTTTTTTGAATTAAGAAAAGCAAAACAAAACTTTGCCTAGCATCAGAGTGGTTGCTGTCCCTGGGCCCAATCATCCCTGCTTTCAGTATGTGTCAGAACTGGGAAGGAGAAGAGTCAGAAACAATTCCCACATAATCATCCTACCCTAATGCCATCCATGGTGACCTCAACATTTTCTGAAATGAACATGCAAATGATGCTCACTATATGCCACTACATGCCAGTCACTCTTAGAAGACTTAAGTCAACACTAACTCATCTAATTCACTTGATCCTTATAATAACCTTATGAGAGAAATACTATTATTAGCTCCATATTAAAGATGAGGAAACTGAGATATAAAGAGGTTAAATGATTTGCCCATGGTCACACAAGTAGTAAGAATTCCAGAAAGGGAAAACTAACTCTTCCTCACAAAACAAGGATACTTTATTTTTAGAAAAGCAATGTGAGTAAAATCAAATTCATATATTTCTGGGGATTCTTTTTTTTTTCCTGTGTCTATATTTGATTCATCTTTGGAACTGTCATGTTAGGCCCAAAACTGAAAGAAGACTTTAGACATCAACAGGGTAGTAGAATTTATAGGATAGTAAGGGCTGAAATTCTGATAAAGCACATTAATGACATCCTATTGGCAGGAATGTGGTAGGCAGGAAGACTAGATTTCCCTCTAGAAAACTTCCTCTAAAATATTTTTCCTTCAATATGGATAAAATAACTCTACTAAAGCCCCACAAACTCCTAAAATTTATCCTGCTTCCCACCTACTGCTGGTCCATCCATTGCCAAGTAGAAGATAAGAGCTCTCTACCAAAGCCTTGGTGAAAAAGAAAGGAAAATAAAAGTAAACAATAAAAGCAGAAATTAATAGATTAGAATTGAAAACTGTAGAGAGTTTACTCTAAAATAGACTAATAAAATAAATACACTCTCGTTAGCCTAATCTAGCAAAAGACAGATGAAGTACAAATAATGATTGTGGTTTGATAAAGGGGAAAGAATTGGAGCTACAGAGGAAATTAAATGTTTGAATACCTAGATAAAGTAGTTTATTTTCTAGGAAAACATAAACTACCAAAATTTACTTAAGAAGTGGTAACAATTCTAAATAAGTCAATAATCATAGAAGATATGAATGTCAGAGAGCTACTTCCTGAAATATTGCCAATCTTAGATAGTCACAAAATTAAATTTTTTATCTTAAAAAACCGCATAATTCTAATGCCAGTTAAAGTATTTCAGAATATAATAAAATAAAGGACAATTCTTGACTCTTTTAAAAGTCAGAGTAACAATAATAACAAGTCATGAGAAAGCAAACACTCAAATGAAAAAACTGTGTGGTAATTTCATTTACTGTGACAAATAAAAAGGTACTGAATAAAATCTAGCACTATATTGCAAGAATAATATATTATGATGAAGAGTAATTTTTTCTTGAATAACAAAGTTGCTTTAATATTAGGATATCAATAACTTTAATTCACTGTAGTAATAGATTGATGGAGAAAGACCACATAACTTATTTAATATATGCTTGAGTCATTTAATAAAATCCGAGACCTTTCCTAATATAAATCTTTAATAAGTGAGGCTTATCATATAATTTCTTAGATAAATATAAATCTGTATGTATACATAAACATGTGGGCATACATATTTTATATACATGTCAAAAAATCAATATAAAATACCAAAGGTCAATACGTTGACTTAATGGGATGGCATTGCAAATAAAGTCAAGATCAACTTAAGGATATCTTTTATCACCAATGGTATTTACTATATTCTACATATACTGAGAAATATAATTAGACAACAGTAGTATGACTATTTAATACAGAAGGAAAGCTATAATCATTTGAAGTTTATTTGATTTTGCAACTAGAAAGCTCAAAACAATAAAATTAAATTAAATTTAATAAAACTTTTGAAATTTTTAAAAATATTCTAAACAATAATTCAAAAAATCTTTAATGAAAAATCACATTTAGCATGGTGATAAAACCATAAAAATTACTGAGATTAAACTTAATAAGAAATATAAAAGTTATAGAAATTATAAATAGAAAATTTAATAGATGAATATATTTCATTCCTGGACCAGATGCTTGAATATTGTAAAGAAATCAATGTTCCCTACATTAATACAGAAGTGAAATGCCACTCCCCCGCAAAATACCAACAACATTGTTTCCAAATTGATTTAGAAGAACAGATCTACAATAGTATATAGATACATCTTAAGTGTAATGAAGGCTTAATAATCTTACTAAATATAAGACATATATAGTGATTAACAGAGTATACAACTGGCAATAGAATACTCAGGTTAATGGATGCTATAGTTTGGATATTTAACCCTGCACACTTCATGTTAAAATGTGATCCCCAATGTTGGAGGTGGGACCTCGAAGAAGGTGTTCTGGTCATGGAGATGGGTTCCCTATGAATAGATTAATATCGACCTTGGGGAGAGGAGGAGCAGTGAGTGATTTCTCACTCTATTAGCTCCTGAGAGAGCTGGTTGTTAAAATGAGACTGGTATCCCTCCCACCCCCAACTCTTGCTTGTTTCTTGCCATGTGATCTCTTGTATCTTCACACACTGACTCCCCTTGGTGTTCTGCTCTGGGTGG
>NW_007232390.1:156415-173448 GCF_000164805.1 Carlito syrichta
CATGTCTTATCAACAGGTTGCCTGAATGAAACGTAATTGTACACCTAACCCTTAACTGTACCCCACAAAACTATAATAAAAAATATTGATTATGAAAAATAAATAAATAAATAAATAAATTACCCAGCCATGGGTATTCTTTGATTGCAACACAAATGGACTAAGACAAAGGACCGAAAGAGAGAACCTCAAAGTAAATCCAAGTATATGAGAATGTGATGTGCATAAAAATGGAATTTTGAATTAATAGAAAAATAGTTAGCTATTAAATGATGGCCAATGGGACAACTGGAAGCTATTTGAAACAAATAAAACTAGAGCATTACTTTACTCTTTACTCAAAATTCAGAGTGCATGAAATATTTAAATGTAAAAAATGAAAATGCAAAAGGAGAAAATATAAGTGGAAGAAGTGTAAGTGGAAGAAATGTAACTCCAAGAAAATGTAAGTAGATATTTTTGTACTTTGGGGATAAGAAATGCTTTAAACATAACAAAATATGAAATTATGAAGAAAATCATTAACGAACTTAAAAAATAGAAATCAAAACCACCTATCAGTCTTCCTTAAACAAAGTAAACTGACAGGCAATAACTTTAGAAGAAAATAATTCAATATAATTAGAAACCCCAAAACTAATATGAATGCTATACAAAATGTCTAAACATCAATGAGGAAAAGATAAATAACCCTGATGCTCAACATTATTAATAAAGTATGAAAATTTAATCAGAGAGCTCAATATTCATCTATCAAGAAACAAAATGTCCATGTTATATGATAAACTATTTATTGTTCCTGGTAGTTTAAGCTTTTACAATTTTCCAAAAGGCAATTTAGCAATATCTAATAGAATATCTAGTAAATATCTAACTTCTAATTTGGCAGCATCTAATAAAATAATTTTGACCTATCAATTTCACTTAGCTAACATTTGCATAAGTACAGAATGATGTATATAGTGAGAAATTCCTGTCACTTTTTTTGGGTCTAATTGTGAGGTATTGGAAACAACCTGAATGCCAATTAGTTAGGTTTATACATATATGTTACAGTGAATTTATATATGTGGAGTCATAGCTGTACCTGTGGCCATAAAAAAATACTAATATATACATACCTTGCCTAGATTATTTATTGCTCTAAACCAGAACCTAGAACATTACTTGGAGCTTACTGACGTTCACAAATGTTTGCATGTTAAATGAACAAACATATTGTTACATGCCAAAAGTAAATTATAAAATAGCATACACCACAAAATCATGTATCTATAAAAAGTCTATCTTTTTAACGTGTCACCAAAGTGATTCCAGTAGACTTCACTTCACAAAAAAGTTGCACTTTCTAATTTGTCAATTTTTAAAATCGTCAAATTGTTATAATAAACGTGTAATTATATGTGATTAAAATGCTGAAATACAGAGAAGAGAGCACTCCTCTGTTCCTTTATACTAGAGCTATGCTATTTGATATAACTTACAGTCTGTGATTAAATTAATAATTAGCAGAATGTTACAGTATAGACAGAGTGATATAATATTCTGGGGATAAGAAAAGATTAGCATAATTAAAGGATTTTCATTAAAGAAAGCAAATATAATTGAGAAAAGATTTACCTCAACTTCATGAATTGAGGTTTACAAAGCACTTTCACATACACATTTATTTAATTCTCGTATTATTATTTGCATCATAGAGATGAGATGAATGATGCTCAGAAAGACCCATCATTATTAATGGAGAATTAAGACTTAAACTTGCTGTAATCACTCCATTCACTTGCTATAGTTATGACAATCATCACTATATAGCAGGTGCCTCTAGTCGGGGAAACAGTATCCTTTTGGTGATGGAGAAGACAGGGGTGGAAGAAGTGGGTTGGGTGGGGAAATCCAAATTTCCATTTAAAACATGATTATACAACTTGTTATTACCATGACCTTTTGTTTACTTGTAATGTTTTTTCACCCATAAAGAAAAATTGATACTTTGGATCTTATTATTAAGGCAGTGTTTTTCTATTCAAAATATAATTCACCCGTTTCTCTGTGGGACCAAATTTCCATTGAAAAAGTTATAGATCAAAGATAAACACAGGCTGATCCAAAAGGAAATAAACATGGTATTTCCATTTTTGTGCTGTTTGGTCTGCTTGGATATATGCCCATGAGTGGGCTTTTATTTATCAACATACAGGAGAAATTGTATATTATTTTCCTGTTATGGGAGAATTGAGGCTGTCTTCACAGAGTACTGTATTTCTGGGCATCAAAATTACTTTCTACCTATATTAAATCCCACTGTTTCCATAATGAAAAGAAAGCTTTTGTGCTTTAATGAATGATAGCACGCAATTTTTAATCAAAGGTTATGAATTTCCACTTTGCAGCATTCTCCTTTCTAACACCTACATACTTTCAATATGTGTTCCAACTACGCTTACAGAGATAACAATCTCATCCTAATAATACCCTAATATTGGATTACAAGAAAGAACACAATGTCAGGTTGAAATGAGATAAAGTTTCTCTTCAATGAAGAAAATGTTTTAAAAAGTCGAACTAGTAGTTTTATTTCTTACTTTTAGGACAGGTTTTAGAAATAACTTGCTTTAATGTTTTAATCCTGGACCACAAGCTGCTAAAATGCAGAAGTGAAAAAAACTTTCATATGTTGCAACTGCTATTAGATTTTAATTTTCCCCTGTGAATTTCAGTCAGAAATTCTTGTTATTGTTCCTTATTTATTGATTGTTTATTAGCGGATAAATCTCTCTGAGAGTATTGAGACTTATTAAAGAAAATATAAGGAAACTATGTAAGCCATTAATGCATAATGGTTTCCAGCTTTGGGGAAACAAGTTTATCTTGATAATATAATCAATTTATTATAGTGATCAATTCTTCTGAACTTAGATTTCCAGCAAATTCAGCAACCTTGGAACATAGCTAGAAATCCAGAAGTCATGGAAAGCAAGGCCTCAGAGAAGATACATGCTATAAGAAAGGATCAGTCATGAGAGGTTATGCCTATCAGAGTGTCTCATATAATCTCATTTAAGGTCTCTTAGCTTTTTCTTCACACACAAGCCCAGCAAATCAGGCTTCCTTATATCTGATTCTGCTGTGGACAACAGTCAGAATGATCTTTTTAAAACACAAAACCGCTGCTATTCCCTGTGATACCTTTGGGAAGTTATTAAGTCATGAAAGCAGAGCCCTCATGAATGGGATTAGTTTCCTTATATAATAGACTCAAGGGAACTCTTTCACCCTTTCTGCCATATGAAGCCTCAGTGAGAAGGCATCATCTGTGAACCAGGAATTGGGCCTTTACCAGACACTGAATCTATGGCATCTTGATCTTGGACTTCACAGTATTCAGAACTGTGAGAAATACATTTCTGGTGTGTATAAGCTACTCAACCTATGGTATTTTGTTATAACAGCCCAAATGGACTAAGACAACTCGACTGCTACTGATTTTAATCCCGTCTTTCTAAATAATTTTTTTTTATAATACAGAAAATCATTACGATTCAAGTATCTAAGAAGTTTTGGAGATTCTAGTTTTTGTTTTCTGGATGTAAATGATTTTTCTCATATGCTCACATATTTAATAATTATATTTTGAGAACAATAATATCAAATGGGTGGCTTGAAGGACTAGATAATCCTCCCTAAACTATGAATAAGGTCAGAAAATGCTATTCTCTTTAACAGAAACTAACATAACTCAATATAATTCATTGAGAGTAAGGAATTGTTTGTAAAAATACAGGAGATCCAATTAGCAATGTTAAAGATACTACTTTGCACCAGGCAATGTGATAGATGTTTTAGAACATAGCATGTTTTCTCATTCTATCACTGGATATCCACATCTAATCATATGACAGAAATTTTTACCCCAATTTTGCAAATGAAGTTCAGAGAGCTTTAACTTTCCTAGGAAAAATAAGATATCTTTCAAATCTCTGGTAGAACAAATGATAATCAATATAAGTTTTTCTGTGATATTATAAAGGAAGATAATTGCTAATTTGCATTGAATCTAGGGAAAATGATAATCAGACAAGTATAATTTATCAGTATTTAGCCAAAAATATCCAGAGAAGAGTCACTATCAGGTAACTCTTCAGAGTGGATCACAGTATACCAACTGCTAAAAATTGAACCTTTTATGAAGCAGAAATATAACTTTGGGCTGCCTGGATAAATAGCAGTAATAATAATCGAGATGTTAGTGATAATATCAGCTAATAGCATAACTTAGTGAAAACTTTCTATGAATCAAACATTGGATTATGTTGCATGCATTATCTTATTTAAATTTTATGATAACTCTATAATGAAAGTATTCTTAATCCTCATTTATTTTATTTTATTTTATTTTTGTTTGTTTTTTTGAGTTGGAGTCTCACTCTGTCGCCCAGACTGGAGTGCAGTGGCTGCTTCCGGCCACCGCAACCTCACCTGCTGGGTTCCGGCGATCCTTCCGTCTCAGCCTTCCAAGAAGCCGGAATTACAGGCATGCGCTACCACGCCCAGCTGATTTTTTGATTTATTGTAGAGATGAGGTCTCGCTGCCCAGGCGGGTCTCGAACCCGCGGTCTCAGGCAATCCACTCACCTCAGCCTCCCAAAGACGCGGGATTGCAGGCTGAGCCACCGAACCCGGCTCCTCATTTGCTTAGATGAGAAAATTGGAGCTTAAATAGGCAAAAGGATTTTTTAGAGAAACACCAAATTTGAATGAAACTCTTGTGATTCCAAACTATGTGTTCTTTACCTCAAGTGCACATGCAGCTTCAACAACTGTCCAGATGCCCCATTTCCCTGTCCTTGCTATAATTTCATGTTCACCAGCAAACTCCTGGTTATACAATTGGTTTCCCAAGTACAAGGGCCAGATATTGGCCTAGATAATGACGATAATTGGCTTAGTTCTTTGAAGGTGGCCACCGTCATTGTTCATAATGTAGTGGCCTGTTCGTTTATTTAAATTTTACTTATTTTTAAATGGACAGATAAAATTGTATGTATTGTGTGCAACGTTATGTTTTGAAATACATATAATTGTGAAATGACTAAATCTAGCTAATTAACATAAGCATTACCTCACGTAGTTATTTTTGTGGTGAAAGCATTTTTTTGACTTTCTCAGTGTTTTTCAAGCAAGCACTATATTGTGAACTACAGTTATCATGTTGTACAATAGCTCTCTTAAATTTAGTCTTTCTTTCTTTCTTTTTTTTTTTTTGAGTTGGAGTCTCACTCTGTCACCCAGACAGGAGTGCAGTGGCCCCACTCCCGGCCACTGCAGCCTCAACTTGTTGGGTTCCAGCGATCCTTCCGCCTCAGCCTTCCAAGTAGCTGGAATTACAGGCACATGCTACCATGCCCGGCTTATTTTATTATTATTATTATTTATTTGTAGAGATGAGGTCTCACCAAGTTGCCCAGGTGGGTCTCGAACCCGCGGACTCAGGCAATCCACTCACCTCAGCCTCTCCAGGCGCGGAATTACAGGCTGAGCCACTGAGCCTGGCTAAATTTAGTCTTTCTATCTAACGGAAACTCGATATTCTTTGACTAGCCTCCCTCTCCTCTTCCCAAACATTTTATTCTTTGTTTCTATGGGATCAACTTTTTTAGATTCCACAAATGAATGATATCATACAAGATTTGCCTTTCTGTGCCTGGGTTAGTTCACTTTAACATAATGTCCTTCAGGTTTATCTATGTTGTCACAAATGACATAATTTTTTTCTTTTTTAATAGCCTAATATTATTGCATTGTTTGCATATATCTCCTCTGAGTTACCTGTTCATTCATTGATAGACACATAGGTTGGTTTCATATACTTGCTATTGTGGATAATGCCGCGATAAACATGAGAGTGCAGATATCTCTTCAGGGTACTCATTTCATTTATTTTGCATATATGCCCAGTAGTGGGATTGCTGAATCATATGGTAGTTCTATTTTCAATTTTTTGAGGAAACTTCATACTGTTTTCCATAATGGCTGTGCTAATTTACATTCCTACTAGCAGTGTGCCAGTATTTCCTTTTCTCCACATCTTCACCAACATTTGTTATCTTTTGTCTTTTTAATAACATCCATTCTAACAGGTTGAGGTGATATTTCATTATAGTTGTAATCTGCACTTCCCTAGAGATTAATGATGCTGAATATTTTTTTCATATACCTCTTGGCCATTCATACAACTTCTTTTGAGAAATATCTATTCAGATTTTTAAAATCGTTTTTAAACTCAGCTTATTTGTTTTCTTACTATTGAATTTCTTCTATATTTTTGATATTAATTCCTTATCAGATATATATTTTGAAAATACTGTCTCCCAATTTAAAGTTTGTCCTTTCACTCTGTTGATTGTCTCCTTTGCTGTGCAGAAGCTTTATAGTTCGATTTCTGCTCTTGTTGCTTGTGCTTTTTGGGGGGTCATATCCCCAAAAAATCATTATCTAGACCAAGGCAGTGGAGCTTTCCCCCTCTGTTTTCTTCTAGTAGTGTCATCGTTTTGGGTCTCTCATTTTCTTTAATCCATTTTGAGTTGATTTTTGCATACAGTGTGAGATAAGGGTCTAATTTTATCAGTGGCCTTTTTCGTTTACTAACATTTTGTGGACACAATGAACAGCCTTCTGATGAAGTGCTCTATATTCCTGTCAAGTTCATCAACAGGAATTTCCTCAGAGGAGAGTTTTGTATTAGAAGCAAAAACTCTGAAGTGCCAATAAAGAGTTGTCAGGTCTGAGGGAAAGTACAAAAGGAAGGTCAGAGAAAGGAGGTCTCTTAAAGTTGCTTAGGGAGTCTGAAGACAAGAAAAGCAGTCATCATCTCTCCCCAGCCTTTTCTTTCCTCAGCATCTCACATGCCTTTCCTTCAGCTCGTCCTCTCCTCTTTTTCAAAATTGGATTAAAATCCCATCAGGGTTCAGTGGAGCACATCTAATAGACAAGGCTATAGGTGGGAGGGAGGCTTGTATTTTGCTATCCCTAGGGGCAGCAATGAAGGGACATCCTGGTGTAGACAAGAGAGGGTTGCCCTTCCAACTGCTATTTCCACTTAGCACTCCTCTGCATGGGTGCACAGCTGTTCCCAAGGATACCCTAAGGATGAGTTTTGCAGGGGATGAATCTGACGGTGCATTTACAATACAAATAAGGAACCATCCTTCACAAAGTATACAACAAGGAGCTAGTTCAAATTTTTATTCCATTGTAAACATTTATATAGAACTATCTTGAGAAACATGTCTTTATTTATTTAGGCTATTCCTCATTCTTTAATTCTTCCTCAAAGCAAAGAGAAAAATAAGAATAGAACAATAAAACAAAGCAAAGAGGAAGTTGCACACAGACATGTACACCAGAAGGATAGATGTGAATAACTGTGAAATTCTTAGGCAGTTCATCATTTTCATGCTTGATTTGGATGGATGGTAGACTGCTTTATACAAGTATAAAAGTGATGATTATAAATATTTTCTTATTTTGTTACCTGAATTGCTAGTTGGCGTCTATTATAAAATATTTCAATTTGGTTTTATGAATTATTTTTAAAGTGATCTGGATCATATTTTTTCATAATTATTATAAATGCTTGAGGTAAATTAACAGGAGAGAATTAAAATGTTGAAACCGATATGGCATATTTTAAAGTTTGTTAAAATTCACTTAGCTAAAAAAATGTAACTGTTCTTGGTTTCAAACAGGCTTTAATGAGCTTATATACAGATTTGCTTTTTTCTATTTTTTAACCATTTAACAAGTATCTATAATTTTATATTTTAACTTTGTTTTTAATTGACAAAGAATAGCTGTATATATTTATGAAACACATTGTGATGTTTTGATATATGTTTACATTGTGGAATGATTAAAGAGAATTAACAAGTCCATCTTTTGTCTTAGATAATTGCTTTACAAACCAGTTTTTGATACTAAATTTTATTGGGGTTTTAATACTTGATCATTATGAAAAAAAAGACTAGTGTAAAAATCTAAATTGAATTTTAAATTCCTTTATAGCCTGAGGTTTCATGGGATTATTTGGCATTCCAATAAGGAAGGACCAAATGGCATGTTTCCTGCCTTACTGGATTGCTTGGCTAACTACAGACGAGACACATTGCCTCAAACACAGTTCAGGTAACTACCTAATAATATTTTAAGTTACTGAATACAGTTCCTTTGCTCTGTCTTATAAAGTCAACTGTTATCCACAGGTGTGGAGCAACTGAGACTTTTTCAACTAAAAAACAGAGAGAACTCACTTGCAGCTCCTAACTCAGACTCATGAAACATGAGATCCTTGTTCCTATGATTGCTGAGGTAATATCATGGCTGCCGAACTGTTAGTAAATGCGCTACTTTATGAAAAGGAATCTGTAGCAACTGTGAAAAGAAATTTGTGACTTTAGAGCATTAACGTTAATATAGGCATTGTCTAATGGTCTATGAGGCAGGAAAGATCTGCTGAATTGAGCAAGTTGGAACATCTTTTGTACTGATTGGAGTCACTTGGTCTCCAGTGGAAATAATATCCATGTTGTGTGATATCTTGAAAAAGGGCTTTTTCTTGCAGTTATTTCTGTGAGGGGGCCCATTCATTAAACAGAATGATGATGTCGGGCATATCATACTAAAAATAAATGAAAAGGAAAGACAGAAACTGAAAAATAAAGAATTTCTTGCTGCCAAATTATTGTCCTACCTAATGTGCAGTAATATGGACAAATTTTTATCCTAATTATTATCGGCTATTGTATTCCTTTTAGTTCAATCCATATCTATCACCAACTCCCATCTCTGGACTGTCTCATAAAAGAAAAAAATTAGATACTCTGTAGACATCATTATTTAAATAGACTGTTGTAACTTAGACAAAATTGTTCATGCATGCTAGCTCAACAAAAATTTGGCATAGCATATTAAAGATTAATATGGAGATACACAGGGTAAGAAATTTCCAGATAGAATGAAACACTTGAGCAAAGGAGCAGAGGTGTGAGATTACCTTTCTGAGTGCCTTGTTAAGACATGGTGAGAATAAAGTGGAGGGAGTTGCTTGCAGGAAGACAAGTGCCAGAACACTCTAAGTAACAGAATGAAAAGTGTAGATTTCATCCTTTGGCAAAAGACATGCATTAGAAATTTTAAAACTAGGAGATATTACATTCCCATTTGTGTTTGAGAAAATGACTCCAGCAAGAGTGTGTAAGATCAACAGAGGAGCAAGAAATCTGAGGCAGAAAATTTTATGTCTTTAATAAATATTCTAGACAAAAGGATGAGTTATTTCTTTATTCAAGGATATGTTGAAAAGGAGGCATCAATAGACTCTAGAGAGAAGAAATAGCCATAGGTAAGGGAGATTTTGAAAGTGAGCTACTAGTATGACCATAATGCCAAGAGGTTGATATTTAGGAGATACTGGTAATCTGAAAGCAATGTACTATGAATTGTTTATTTCTTTCTCTCTTAAAAAATAAACCTTAAAGATATTTGAAGCAATCTAATGGTTTAAAAAATTTTCAAAGGATAAAACAATTCTAAAATATGTGTAAAAATAATCTGTAGATTTCAGACAGGAAGTACGATCTGGAAAAACTGAGCCACATAGCCTAGGAGTAATCTGTGATGGCACCATATGCTGCTTCTTTCAATGACTTTCTTAGTTGTTCATAAACAAAGACAAAAATGATCAAATAAATACATGTTCAAAAGTTATAATGCCTAGTTACTTTTTCATTTTTTGCAAACTACAGTTTGTTTCAATAATAGCCACCAAGCATTCCCCTCTCCCCAGTTATCTATAGGCCAATTTTCTGCCTAAATGAGATACAACCTGTCTATTTACAGTTCACTAGATGTAGTTAAAACTCTAATAAACAGTTGTTCAAATGATTTAACTTCTTGATGTAACCAGGAATTCTTCTGCAACAGCCCAGAATTAAGAAGTCTTTGGGCCCTGGCTTGTAACATTGTTCTAGCTGTAAGTAGGTGAACTTGCATTATTTCAGGCAGTTATTCTGCTTGTATTTTTATCTAAAGTCAAAAATATGAAAATCATTCAGGAATAAAATTTTCTCTAAATGTGGGAAATTATTCCTTTCTTAAATGTAACAAAAATAAAATAATAATCTACTATTTCTATAATAGAATGGTATTGCCACTTTTGGCAGTTGTTAAGAAGTGTCTGGTGCCTATCTGTGTTGTTCATTTTCATCTTAACGAGAGGTGACTTTTTGGATCCACTGATGGTGCTATTTTGACATCTGAAGGTATAAAGGATTTGTGACCTTTTGTTCACAAATTTAGTGATTATTTACAGATCACTGACATAGTGGCAGGCACCGTGTTAGACACTATGATAAAAATGGCTACAGTAATAAAAATATAAATTTGTTGAATATTACCACCTGCCAGAAATGATTATAACATTTTTCCATCCTATTTGACGATTTACTTTTCTTTACATTGTTATAAGATTTAGAAACTTTGATCTCCATTTTAGAGACGAAAATACAGAAATACAGAGAGATTAAGTAATATGCCCAAGAATCTACAGCTAAAAAGTGTTGAAACTGAGATTTGGATTCTGGTAATCCGTCTCCAGAGCCCATTTACTGCAAAAGAAAATAATGAAATTATTTGAAAAATAATGAATTACAGACAAATGTCTTGAGATCTTAAAGGAAACAAAGGTTGTTTTCAAATCAGCCAATTTAGAAAGTCATCAGGGAAGGTAACATTTACAATGTGTCTAGACTGTTTTAACCCTTTAAGATGGTTGGTCTATCCTATACATGTGGTTAGCACTATGTTAGGGTAAGTTCTTGGAATTTTCCCAGTTGGTTTCAGCCCTGATCTTAAATTGCTCCCTCAACCTCCTTGCAATTTTCTGACCAATTCCACATCTCCTTTGCTTCTTATCTCTTGCTTTTTATATCAATAAAGGGCTCCCACTCATCATATTGAATTATTGCTGGAATCACTCCTCTAGCAAAAATTTTGTCCTTTGAACTTGGTTATGCATCCCACAAGGCCCCGGGGCAAGTTATTCCTCAAGTCACTTAAACTCTTTGATGCAATGAAACATTATCTCTGGGCAACATCTAGATATGGCTGCTCTTCCTGCCAGTTCATCTCTAAGACAGAAAATGAAATATATAAGGCCTCTTAATTTTTCATTGTTAGTGCTTCTAATTTTGATAGACACTTTAAATGCAAACTCAGATGCCTAAAACAAGGACAAGTGTAGAGTCATAACATTTACAATTCTTTTAAAGGACAATGTTTTGTGCTTTTGCTTTTTTTTTTTTTTTTTTTTAATCACTTACTCAAACCAGAAGTGATCAACATTGTGCTTTGCTCTCTAATATGTTAAACCTTTAATATTATACTGAATTTTATTGCTTTACCACACTTCCTCAGAGACCCTATAACATGCTGGGAAGATCCAGGGCCCAAAGTTTGAGGTTAAGGAGTGAGGAAAGAGAAAAAAAAAAAGACGTGAGGTAATTCACCACTGTCCTACTAATCACTCCCAGGTTTTACACAAAAGATGCCTTGTTCTCTTTGCTCAACCTATGCAATGGCTTAACTGAAAAAATTGTCCTCAGTACATTGTAATCTCAAATTCATTATTACCTTGCCATTCTCCATTTATTTTTAGCTTTAAGGGAAGGAAAACAAACACAAGAAAATGAATTCTGAAATAAAAAAAAATCATTGAGTCTATAAAGCTTACAGTTTTGCCCATAATTGTTTTCCTTTTTTTCTTTGGAACTGATAATTTTCTCCCCTGAGAAGCTGAAAGAGGGTTCTATTCAATGACTTTAGTTATTTTCCCCTCTCAATTGACCAAATCTTACCTTACTAAAGGAATTTTATATTTAATGATTAGAATATTGATCACTAAATTTGCCCACTCTGAAAGCACAACCTGCTTTATATATCAAGAAGTACATTTTGCTTCATAAATCCTAGCAAAAATGGGAACACAAAGCAGAAAAGAATAGGGGAACTAAAAAAAAAATATTTCAAAGGAAATTCAACAAAACTCTTATTTACCAAACACAAAACCACTGAATACGTCAACAATATACCCCCTATCCTGTAGACATCATTTATAATTGAGTATGACCCATAACCTAATCACCTTTTAAAATATACTTATAATTTTCATTCATGCATGCATTTATTCATTTAATAAATGTTTGTCAATAACCAACTACCTGTATGGTAACTCTGCTAGGTACAGGTCATGTAAAGAAGAAAAAGATACTGCCTTTGTCCACAAAGAAATTTCCACTGAGGAAAAAAAAACATATATATATAAAATAAGTCATAGGTGGTAAAAGTGAAGAATCTGTTTCTTTTGTGGCAGGGGGCGGGTAGCCAGATTGCTTGTGTTCATCTCTAAGCTTGCTACTTACCAGCAATATAATCCTCATTTTCTTCAGTGGGCAAAGAGGGTTAATACAAGTACTTACCCTACGTGTTTGCTGTTAAGGTTAAATGGGATAATGTGCACAGGTGCTTAGTATAGTAACTGTCTCACAGTGATCATGAAATATAATCTACTACTGTGAACACCTACTATTTTGTGATACGAGAATACTCTTGTGTGCACTCAGAAAGGTTTGGAAGCCATGAGACAGTCAAATAAAATGGTCCATAGGAGGGGCGATCCTTTTTTTCTGTTTAATATTAAAAGGAAGCTCAGTGAAGGAAGAATATGAATCAAATATATTGAGATGGTGCAGGAAAAAAGTATACAAATTGAATGTAGAAAAATATTTTGAATTTAATGGAGGGATACTGTCTCATATTTTCTGGAACTGTAGAATTTGACTTTCTACCAATATGTATTGGGGCTTTCTCTAATCAATAACGTTATCAATGATCAATGATATTTTCTTTTTTCCCCCCTGAAATTCCAAAGTTGGGTCCTTATATCTTGGCAATAAATAAATAAATAAATGAACTTGTTGATTCTATCAATTCCTCCTGTCTAAATTAGAAACAGCTACTATTACTCTTACTCTGACTACTCTGTGCTATTTCACTTACTAAGGTGTGACCATTCTGGGATCTCTAATAAATGCCATAGTTGACCAATGAGGAGTCTCATCTATGTATAGAACTCAAACTTCTCCCAGTTTTGTATTAATCTGGAAATTGTTAAGTTTAAAGATTCCTAGGTGGCATTTTTCCAGTCGATAGACTCTCAACCTATGTGAACTTATGAACATGGTTTATTGTTCAGGAAAATACTTAAGAGAATGGATATGCAGATTCCAGGAGCTCTTTGTCAATATCGCTCTTTTGTCTCCAGTGCTCTTGTCCTGCAAATTCCAGATACCTCAGCATCTTCAATCTCTGATTTCCATATACTCTGTATTTTAAGACTTCAGTGTGTGGCTAGTGTTCCCCATTTCTGCACCATGATCCTTAAAGTGCCTCTAGGCGCAAATCGGGTCTGATTCTGGAGCTTACCTTGCTTGTTTCCCTTCTCTAAGGGAGTACAGTCTTTCTCTGACTGTTGTCTAATCTTTAAAACAGTTGTTTTCTATATTTTTTCTGTTTTCTACTTGATTATGGTGACAGAGAAAGTCTTGTTTTAGCTTACTCTATTATGGCTGAAGCAGAGGCTGCTCAAATTGATATCCTTTGTATTAGAAAGTTTCTCAGGGGATTCTAATAGAAAGCCAGGCTTGCAAACAATTTGATTGGCCACGGTAGTCATTTTCTTCCCTGTACACTGGGAGGCTTCTTACAGAAGTGAGGATGTGTCGTTTTGCCAGCCAGTATCCCTTCAGTCTTTTAAAAATGACCATTTCCTATTTTCCTATTTAAGGCCATGTCACACCACTTTAGCCCCCTGAAAATACCATTTTTCTGACCACAATGACTTTATTCTCTCAGACTTGGGCTTGAACTTTTTTTGGGGGGACAAAACCTCTCCATTTTGGTCTATGGAGGAGAACCTGGTGTGCAATGGGTTTGAGTGGAGAGTGTCTTGATAAGATCATTTGTGCCCTGACTCCTGTTGAGCCTAAAGTCAGATCTATCCCTAGACATTTTAGGTCCTTTAGTCGCTAAATTTTCTTTTGATTAAGGTATAGTTTAGATTCTATTTTGCTTGTGCTAATTGGAGCAGGAATTGTGTCTTCCCTCAAGAATCATTAAGTTGTGATACCTACAATGGGGCTAAGCCTTCTTTACACATCTAGGGTAGTGAGAAAATAGCAACTGGGAGGCTTCTTCAGTAAAATTATCTATAAACTAGAAAAAACTCTTTCCTTTGTCCTCCAATCACTAAAGTCAAATTCTATAAATTTAAGAGTGTTTAAGTTGCTCAAGTAGCTTTTATAACAGGCATCATTGTTTCATTTACTCTTAATTTGCATTGCTAATAACCTGCTTTTCAAAGGCACATTCTTGGTTCTGAATGGCTATACATTAGTTTCAGAAATGGGCAAATAACATATGTGCAGGGCCATGTGTATGGAACACATGTATAACACATAAGCTCTAAAGGTACTCATACATTATTATATAAAAGGTTGATGTCAAGGCCTAAAGAGCTGTGAGACTTAGATTGCATTAAAGTAATCATAACACAGATGCACTGCAATTGGGACAAGAAAAATAGTCAATGAATAAAGTCGTTGCCTTCATTTCCACACAGTGGGAGGAGTCCTCAAAAAAGACACTAGAATGGCTATGTGTGACTTTGCCACTGAACATTCTTTCACACATTTTTTTTTTTTAGTAAGTCAATGAATAAATGAATGAGTGGCAAGTATTTATTGAACAGTTGGTCTGTGCCAGGTATTGTGTTTACTGCTCTATGTACCTAATCTTATTTGCAAATGAGTCGAATATCTGCACCCATTGATTCAATTTTTTCAGGATTTTAATTTTAAAAAATCAGTTCTTTGAATAATGCATGTGTTAAACACTTTGCAGCCATTTGTAAAGGGTATGAGAAGCTTTATTACTGGTATTATTTTCTTTCTTTTTTTAAGAATATTAAAAATCAATATTTTTTATTATGGTTTTGTGGGGTACAGTTAAGGGTTAGGTGTACAATTATGTTTCACTCAGGGACCCTGTTGATAAGAGGTGTTTCCCCTTCCCCAGACAGATATTTGCTACTGTTAATCCCATCCCCCTCCCATAGTTTCCCAGTACCGTCAGTCATTTTCTTATAGTATTGCATTGGATGTTCAAGGTCCATTATATGAGTGACAACATGTGATATTCAGATCTTTGTTTCTGTGAGAGGTCACTCAGTATTATAGACTCCAGTTCCATCCAGGTTGCTGCAAAATTCATGATTTTGTTCCTTTTTATGGCTGCTTAGTATTCCATCGTGTATATGTACCACATTTTTTTAATCCAGTGCTCTTTTGATGGGCAGCATGGTTGTTTCCAGGTTCTTGCTATTGTGAACAATGCTGAGATAAACATACGTGTGCAGGTATCTTTTTTATAGAGCGATTTGAGTTCTTCAGGGTATATTCCCAGTAGGAGGATTGCGGGGTCATATGGGAGGTTGATATTTAGAGCTTTTTGGAATCGCCACACTGCTTTCCACAGAGGTTGCACTAGTTTACACTCCCACCAACAGTGTAGAAGTGTTCCCTTTTCGCCACACTCTCTCCAGCAGCTGTCATTTTTTGAGATGTTAATAATTGCCATTCTGACTGGAGTTAGGTGGTATCTCAGTGTGGTTTTGATTTGCATCTCCCTGATGATTAGTGAGGTTGAACATTTCTTCATGTGTTTGTTGGCTGCTCGGATGTCCTCTTTTGTGAAGTGTCTGTTCATATCTTTTGCCCATTTGATAATGGGGTTGCTTGTTTTTTTCTTTTCATCACGTTTTAGTTCCTTATAGATCCAGGATGTGAAGCCTTTGTCAGACCTGATGTTGGCGAATATTTTTTCCCAGTCTGTACGCTCTCTCCCTGCTCTCTTGATGGTTTCTTTGGCCCTGATTGCCTCCTCTTCTCTGATTGCTCGAGCCAGGACTTCCAATACTCTGTGGATCAGGAGGGGTGAGAGTGGGCATCCTTGTCTTGTTCCAGGTTTCAGGGGAAATGGTTCCAATTTTTGTCCATTTAGGAGTATGCTGGCTGTGGGTTTCTTGTAGATGGCTTTTACTATTTTGAGGTATGTTCCCCGTATGCCTAGATGTTCAAGGGTTTTAATCAAGAAGTGGTGCTGGATTTTATCAAAAGCTTTTTCTGCATCTAATGATATAATCCTATGGTTTTGTTTTGACATCTGTTGATGTATTTAATTACATTTATGGTTTTACGAATGTTGAACCAGGCTTGCATCCTAGGGATGAAGCCTACTTGGTCATGATGGCTGATTTTTGAGATGTATTGCTGAATTCAGTTTGCTAGGAGAATTTTAGCATCTATATTCATCAAAGATATTGGCCTGTAGTTCTTCTTCTTTGTTGGATCTTTACCTGGCTTGGGTATCAATGTGATATTGGCTTCGTAAAATGATTTGGGGAGAGTTCCATCTTTTTCAATCGCCTGGAATACCTTTAGTAGGATTGGTATCAGCTCCTCCTTAAATGTCTTGTAGAATTCTGCTGGAAAGCCATCTGGACCAGGGCTTTTTTTTGTAGGAAGTTTTCTTATTACGTAGTCGATTTCCTTGATTGTTATTGGTCTATTTAGGGCTCAATTTCTTCTTGTTCCAATCTAGGTAGGTTGTGTAATGTCAGAAAGTCCTCCATTTTCTTAAGGTTTTCAAGTTTGTTTCCATACAATTGTATGTAGTAGTCTCTAATGATCTTTTGTATTTCTTCAGGGTCAGATGTGACTTCATCTTTTGTGTTTATTTGATTTTTTTCTTGTTTTTTCTAGGTCAGTCTAGCTAGGGGACCATTGATCTTGTTTATCCTTTCAAAGAACCAACTTTTTGTTTCACTGATTTTTTGTATTATCTTTTTGTCTTCTATGTCC
>NW_007232390.1:173490-200080 GCF_000164805.1 Carlito syrichta
CATGTGTGTTTGTAGGGATATAAATTCCCCTCTTACTACAGCTTTCAAGACATCCCAGAGGTTTTGGTAAGATGTTTCTTCATTTTCATTTGTTTACTGGTATTATTTTCAATGCATATATTTTGACAACTCAATTCACTCTCCCACGTAGTGGAAGTAGCAACACACAGAACAAAAGAAGGATCCAACTCAAGCCATTATCCGTACACTAAAGATTTTTTTAGTTTATTTGTTTAGCTAAAATTGAAATATTCTTTAACATAAGTAGAGCAAAGGGAGTAGGCAAATAATACATTATTTATAGAAAAAATATATTTTCACTGTATTTAAAATATAGTAGTTTCAAATTTTCAATCAGAATAAGAATAAGGCTTTCAGAAGCCAAGCCTTTTTGAAAGCCAAACCAGAAGGAAATACACTCAATAGTAACATATCAATGGGCATAGGAATTCTAACTTATTTATTCTTTCAAAACATGTTACTCACTAATTTATCCATTTAACAAATATGTATCTAGTGCTTATTATGCCCAGGCACTCTTCTTGGTTCTGGTGACATAGTATTGAATAAAATGAACAAAATCCCAATCTTCATGGAACTTACAATTTATTAAGGTGACAGAGGAGACACAAATAAACAAATAGATAGAATGCATAATCAAGGACATACACGACATACATCATGGGAACCAGAATTGAGAAATGGAAAGGTAGCTAGAAGGAGAGGGGTGGGGTAAAGAATGTGTTGTTGTTCAGTGGAATATTATGCAGTCACAAAGAAGGACAAACATTTGGACTTTGCAGCAACTTGGATGGATTTAGAGTCTATCATATTCAGTGATTTATCACAGAAACAAAGAACAGAGTGCCATATATTCTCACTCATAAGTGGACCTTGGACAATTATCATAATACTTTAAGAAAGGAATTGGCAGTGGTGGAAAACTGCCAGGGGAGTGGTGGGTGGGATTGGCAGTTGAGGGAAACTGCCAGGGAAGGGAAGGGCACACCTCATCAACTAGGGTACCTGCATAATGAACATTTGTGTACCTAACCCTGAATTGTACCCCACATCTTTAAAATAAAATAAAAAGACATCATCTGTAAAAAACAAAATAAAAACAAACAAAAAAGAATGTACTGTTGTTGTTTTAGAAGAGAGATATAATAGCATACATTTTGCACCTGAAATTTTCCCTATCTAAATTGCTTATCTGCAAGCCTAGTTCACATCTATGTTCTGTTTGATGTCATTTTTCAATGAGGCCTTCCCTGGTTACTTTAAGATTCCATCTCTCCCCACCCACCAGTACTCCTTATTTTACCTATGTTTTTAACATTTTCATTATTGCTTTTATTATTATCTGCCTTAACCCCACAACAATGGAAGTTTCATGATGGCACTAATCACTTTCTGCTGTGTTCACTGATAAGTCTTCAGCACTTGGAACAATACCAGGCACTTTACCTGCTATTCAGTTACATATTTTTGAGTGAACGTTTGAATGAATGAGTAAAAATGAGCTAGGGGAAGGCCTGACATACTTTGAGACACAGAAAGGAGGTTGGTTGGAGCAAAAATAATGAACACTGTTCCTAGTAACTTTATGTACATATATGATTTAAATTAATGCAAAAATTTCACAAAGGAGTTATTATTATTACCTATAGGAAAGAGAGACATCATTACTGACATGTAAGAGGAACCTAGTAGCTGTTTATTGAGTCTACTCAGCAGCAGAAAAGGAGCTAGAAAGCGTAAGACAAGAGTCCCTAAACTTTGAGGAGCTACTTCTGATTTCTCTGAACCTTGAGATTATAGGGGAGGGTGGCTGACAGAAATGTCCTTTGGAAACTGCCTCTACTTCTGGAATGGATGGTATATTGGCTTCCTACTGTTACTGTAACAAATGATCACACATTTTGTGGCTTAAAACGACATGATTTTATTATATTATAGCTGTGAAAGCCGAAAGTCTAAAATGGGCCTCAGGGCTATATCCCTTCTTGGGGCTATGGGGCAGAATCTGTTTTGCTGCCCTTTCCAGTTTCAAGAGTCTTCTTGACTTCTATGGTTCAGAATCTGTCATCATTCCAAACTCTGCTTTCATTATGGTATCTCTTCTTGTCTCACTTTGAGTCTCCTGCTTCTCTCTTACCTTTATTAGCACTCTAGGGTAGACCCAGATAATCCAGGATAATCTTTCTATCTCAATATCCTCACCTTAATAGTATCTACAAAATCCCTTTTACCATGTATGTGTAACATACTCAGAGGTTCTGAGGACTAGAATGTAGACATTGTAGGGCCATTCTTCTGCCTATCACAGATGATTATGAGCACCATCATCTCCATTCCGCCACTGCCTTCTAGATCTTCTGGTAGACACTCACTCTAAGATGGACCAATCATCTTTGTCCTCCAAAAATTTGGCATTTGGTTGTTGAGCACTGGTGATAGCTATGGAATAATGAGTTGAAAATTCTTACAGCAGCATGACAATAATCTACACTATAGTAAATGAAAACCAAGTGCAACTTGAAATTGGAGATAGAGGTGCAAGTAGAGAATATGACATACCTGAAAAACTCAGTCTCCGGAGAGGAATACAAAGCAAACTTGCAGAGGGAGGCAGAGTTTTAGGACACCCTTCATTACAATATATTCATTATTAAATCTAGCATTAAAAGTCTCCCTGCATGCACCCAGAACCATTTTAATTAGAGCTATGCTCCATCAGAGTGGGAACTGTACCTGAAAGGGCTACTTCCCATTATATCATACATCAATATTAAAACCCCACCAAATTGTCAAGAGAAGCTGTAGGCATCACAGAGGGCTTAGGAGGCTCTCAACCACACTGAAAAGATTAAGCCACCTTTAAGGTATGGACACAAGTTCCCAAAGCCAGAACCACAGGAATTACATATTAGAAAATATGCATTGGGACTTTCTGACTTTTGATACCCAATACTTTATTGTTTTTTCACCTGAATTCCAATATCTAGACCTTATTTTGCGACCAAAGAAGTGGTCCTCTGGATCCTAGCTGAAACACAATAAAAACAGCATTTTCTTGCACTTCAGCTGCTGCTATATATGACTCAATTGGGGAATCACCAGGCATTAACTAAGTTAGAGCACTTTCCACTCTCTTTGAATTCACATAAGAACCCTACAAAAAATAAAATATCATTTGAAACATCTCAAAACTAGGATACTCTTGACTAAAGGGTAGGATTTTTTGTGTGATCAAAAATACATGAATCCCTGAATAATAAATCCATAATCAAACCCATAAAGTTACACATGAAGTAGTTTTGAAAGGAAACTTTCAGGGAAGGATGGAGAAAGGATTTTCACAAATTCATAATGCTGGTGTTATATGCCCTCGCTTCACTTCTTTGTCCTTCAGAATAATTTTCTCAACTTTTTTTTTCCTGAAGCTCTTTCTTCTATCTCTAACTCGTTTTTTCATTTGTCTTTGACAAACTCTCCAGATTTTTCATCTTCTATAAATGAATGTTCAGGAAAAGAATACTGGCTGAAATACTGTCTTTGCCTATGGCCTATTGCTTACATCTTTGTACAACTCTTATATCTCCAGCATTCATGGACAGGAGTAATGGGATTCCAACTTCCTGGAGTCCAGCATATGTAATTACAAACTTGTTGAAAATATTATTTTTGACAGTTACTATTAGATTCAGCCCCCAGGTACTCAATTGTTTTAAAATTGTGTAATCTGAAGACTTCAATTCAGCAAAGGCAGCTTCCTCTTCAAAATACTCTCATTGATTGTAATTTTAAAGACAGCTTAAAGTTTTTAGGGCCTATTTTTTGTATATACCAAGATGAGTTGCTTTAGGATTACTGGAGCTTATCAGTGTATTAGAAGTTGAAAACAACAATTAAGCATTCAATAATACCCTGCCTAAATATCCGCCTCGTTTTCCTCATATTCTTCAATTCCAAAAAAGACCTGGCAGCTCACTCTTCTTAAAATGCATTTATATCTGCTGTTTTCTTTCTGATACTTCAGGATTTGAGACTGCGAGGCAGATAACTGAACTCTAGGGGAGTGGAAAATTGGAAAGTGAGATATAACAGGAAAAAAGAAAACAAAGGAAAAAACCCTTCTTTTTACCGAGGCTCGAAAGGGCTAGGACCAATTTTCTGGGTTACATATGGAGACTAAGAGATTATAAGATGAGCAACTTATCTACCACCAGGTAAAGGAGAAGGTGTATCTCCAGGGAAGAGGTGTCACAGTAGGAAGAGGACCATTGCCATTTGTAAATATTCTCTACGGAGAGGCACAGGCCATCAGTCCAGCTCTAGAAATGCCATGCATTACGAATGCTCTATCACCATTTTTATGACCACAGAAAGATTATCAGATGCTTTTTTCACTGTGTGTATAATTAATGAAAAGGTGATTTTTCATTAGCATAATTAGCGCAATAGATGTAATTTATTATATATATACATCTATATATGTATATATACATACATATATATATGGTCTGATATGTACTGTGCCTGTTAAGCTTCATCTTGTTTAGCCACTGGTACTTTCCTGTATCTCTGAGGGTCTCAGGGGTATAAATTATTCATTTAATGTCCAAAAACCTTAACTGGACTCAATATTAGAAGTAGCTGGTTATTGCAAACTCTGCTTTAAAATTTTATTAATTCTTGATAGTCTACTAGGCTCAGGGAAACTATATCCAAATTGAGGAAACCTATAGTACAAAAAGTTGAGATCTTTTCACTTTCAATAAGGACTATGAAAGAAATACTTTCTAAGGTATTTATGTGGATGCACTAAGCTTTCTGCAGGAGAGCAGAACAAAAGAAAAATGTACATCCCCTGTTTCTGTTAAGCTATTTCAAAGACTTCTCAGCAGAGGATTTGGCTTAGTGTGGGTGACAGCTGCTTGGTGTGAGCTGTGACATTTCTAAAATGAGAATCCATCCAGAATCATAAGCCTTCGTTTTTGCATTAATTGTAAAGGTATAATAAAAGAAATGTTTTCTTCTTGAAGATTGATGAATAAACTATGGAATCAAAATGTAATAGGTTGGGATAGTGTAGTGCCTTGTAAAAGTACTTGCTTTTAGTTTACAAAATGCCAACTTGCTCATAAGTCTTTGTACATGTGGTTCTTTCCTCTTCTATCTTCACAGTAACCTTGCTTCTGCTGAAGCTTCCCCCCCACTCTTTCTGTCTCACACAGACAGGCAGACTGACAGACACACATTCCACATAAGCATATGCATGTCTTCCAACAAATACTTGCTCTGCCTATACACTTCATGTTAGCCCCATCTCATACAGTGAAATGCCTCTGATTCAGGTCGATACCGTGTGTTTCTCTCCTTGCACTCCATACTACTCTGTTACGGCATACATCACACTGTATGGTGATTGCCTGAACACCTGTTTATATCTCCCAGTAGATGTAAGCTCTGTGAGAGTAAGGACCACATACATTATACATCTAGCCCAATGTCTGCTCTGTGAGAAGTACTCAATAAATGTTTTCACATTAATGCTTCAATGAAAGAACCCTAAAGAATGACTTGCAGTCTATGATGAAGCTTATCCAATGGATGAATGTATTTAGTGACATAATGTGTCAGTCAACAGAGGTAAGGAGACGTGACTGTCACAGAGGCACAGGGTACTGCCTTTTCAAACTTACTTTAGGAGAAAAAGAGCCCTTATTAAGGCTTCAGTCTTTGTGGTTCTACCAGCAGATAGGTGTTCATCACTGAAATGGGTGTGTCAGACTACCTAAGCCAGATAGCACTGGATATATGAATCATATAATAAATTCTTCTGGATCTGGGTCCAGGAATTCAAAGCAAACTTCTGATTTCAAATCACCTACAGGGCATTCTGTTCTAATCCCTACTCTCTATACACTTATGAATCAAATTCCTGGACCTGAAAAACAGAGAGCCAAACTCTAGACTGTGATAAATTCATGAAAGTAATCCCTATGATGGTTTGTCCATCTATGTGGCCGGTTGGTCATTCTGACAAAACAAGCTATCTTGTCATGTCATTTGAACAGCTGTATTAACAGCTAAACACAGCAGAAGCCATCCAAATAGTAGCAATTGAAATGGAAAAAATATATATGACTTTACTAATTTGTCTCATATTTTATTTCCTGTCATGGTTAGCAATTTAAAAGGTTTTACTGAGCATAGTGTGTGCCCAATTCTTTATTATTCCATTTGAGGAATATACACAATGTATTATATGGTGTTTCTCAAATATTTTTAAAGAAAAAAACAATTTATTTTACAATTTGACTTACTTAAGCTATGTCAATTTATGTTATTACTTAGGAAGATATGAATTATTAATATTTAAAGCCCTTATACAATTAAAAAAGAAAAATAGGTGCAATGGCTCATGCCTGTAATCCCAGCACTTTGGGAGGCAGAGACAAGAAGATTGTCCGAACTCAGGGGTTCAAGACCAGCCTGAACAACTGGGCAAGACCTCAACTTTATAATAAGTCAAATAATTGGCTGGGTGTGGTGGTGTGCACCTGCAGTTCCAGCTATATGGAAGGCTGAGGCAGAAGGATTGCCTGAGCCCAGCAGGTCGACGGTGTGGTAGTCGTAAGTGTGCCACTACATACCAGCCTGGGTGAAAGAGTGAGACTCCAATGAAAAAAAATACAATAAAATACAGAGAAAGAAAAAGAACAATAAATTTAGAAATTAAATGTAGACAATCTAATAAAATGAGAAGTTACAAAATTAAGCATATATATATATATATATATATATATATAACAAAACAATTATTTGTAATTTGAATCTAGACATCACTTCAAGGACAGGTTCTTAAGAGTGAGAGCACATAAAGAACAACACTTTGTCCATTTTGTTAATTGCTTTATCCCTAGTGCCTGAATCAAAAAATGCCTACACGTGGTAATTGCTCACTAAAACTTTGTTCATTGAATAAAGAAAGGAATTATCTGACTGCTTTTCTCTATTGAAATTTCTGTGCAACTATTGTTGGGGTATTAACATCATTCGGCATCTACTTAGTAATAATGTTTTATTTTCCTACGCAATACCCCTCTGTCCTTTACACATAAGTTCCTAATAATAAAATTAGTACCATTTGGTATTCTTTTCAACTCAAACATGGTCATCAACCAAGCACCATGGCTTTGCTAAAATGTGAACATAGAGATGATCCAAGATATACGGATAATCTTATTTTAAGATCATATAAACAAAGCATATTTCCGAATTTGGTTCTGGGACAGAAAGCTGACACTAATAATTTTTAAAAACTGGTGAAAAGCAAACGGAAGTCTAGTTCATAGTATATGAGCCAATGATAGTTTCTTAATTTTGACAAATGTACTACAGTAATATAAGATGGCAACATTAGGGAAAACTGAAATTGCATGAGGAGCATTTAGGAATTCCCTCTGTATTACATTTGTAGCTTTGTGGTAGATCTAAATTAACTTACAAATTAAAAATTATTTTTAAAAATTAAAGGCATAACTTTATTAAAAGAACATTCTCTTGGGTATTGTCTAGTGCCCCAGAGTCTTGCGTAAATTCTAGAAACACTACATAGATTGTGGTTTGGCCACAGAGCAATCAATATCCATTTAAGGACACAAAACTCTGAAAATAACTAATTGATATTGAGTAAAAGTGCAATAAGATACCAGAGAAGAAAGGAAATAAGTATAGACTATAGTCATCAGATAAGACTTCATTGATTTTTAGAAGCTTAAATTGATTTAGTTGACATTCTTACTTCCTATAGGTAAAGGGCTGAGATGAAATTCCAGGTAGGGGAATAAGATATGTGAAAGTATAGAAGCAGAGATGAAAACGTGAGGGTAGTGAATAAACTGACTTGAATTAGAGAGTGAAGAACGGGAAAGAGTGAGATGTAAGTTTAAGTGAGGAAGCTTGAGATTTGATAGCGGAGGGCTCTGGAGCTAAGCATGGTTGATTAGCCTGAAGAGTAAATTATATTCCACTGGTATCTGACATACTTGAGGGCAGCATATTTACTCATTTCTGTCTCCAGAAGCTAGCATAGCACTGGGCACAAAGAGAGTAATTAGAACTTTGCACAAACATCTTTGCATACATATTTTATGACATCTTTGGGATGAATTCCTAAAAGCCATATTTCTTAGTCAAAGACAAATGTATGTGTGTATGTGTGTGTGTGTGTCTGTGTGTGTGTGTGTGTGTGTGTGTGTGTGTGTGAGTGTGTGACTGATATCCATTAACAGGTTGCTTTCTACCAGTCAAGTATTAAGTATTGTATGAGGGTTACTGTCTGTGTACACCTGTATCAGTCAGGTTTAGTGTTCAGTAAAAATTATTCAATCTACTGTTTTTATTTCATGAATAGCAAGTTTTAGCATAGGGGAAGTTTACACAATCATTAGAGGGACCAACAAAGCAAAGTTGAGGAAAACTGCCATCTCAGCCTACTACAACTAAGCATGGACAGTAGCTCTCCCTGAAACCACAGACTGCAGCCTAATGCAGGTGATCTTCAAGAAGTTTGCCTTGAAAGCATTTTGAACACTACACCTGCCCATATGTCTGACTGCAGCTCCCTCCAGAGAAGACTGGCCCTTGTTCTCTTTCTCCTTCCGAAGCTTTCACAGGTTCCTGTCATTGGAAGATATTGACATGAAACCGTAGGGAGGGAATTTCTCAAAAATGTAGTTTTAACCTCTCCGTGATTCAGATTGCCCAATACAATATCCTCAATGAGATGCTGTTGACTTCAAGAGTGGTGTATCACTGATAGAAGAATTTTGTCATTATTCATGTGATATAACTTATATGCCAACTATTTGGAGCTCTGTTCTAGAATGTAATGTCTATGAGATATGGTCCTCTGTTCAGAAGAGGTCTCAGTGGGACCCTAATCTAGGGATGTGTTTCTGGACTACATGTGGTGAATCACTGGAGCAAATACTGTGTCAGTTATACCTGACATACAAGATAAAGAAGATGCAAGATAAGAAAAAGTGAAAATCCCACTCATTGAGATGTTGGTTCTAGAACCTCTCTAGCACACTTAGATATTTGCTCTGTAAATATCTTAATATCTGTCTTAGTTCCAATAACTCTAGGCTACACAGATGAAGCTCCTTCTCTTGTCTTGTTTTTACCTAGATTTTGGTCCTGATGGTAAACATGAAGGAAGCAACATGCCTGTGTATATATTGATATAACCTCTTTAGTCATAAGATAAACACCCAAAGGCAGGAATAATGATCACCTTTGCTCTGACTTTTCTCTTAAAAAGAAAAAAAGCTGTGTTGTTCCTGTTGAAATATTTCCCAGCTTTCCATAATATTCAGGATAAAACTCTAACTCTTAAGTATTGTCTTAAAAAATACTCATGTGCAACCTTCAAACCTACCTTGTAAGCTCATCTCTTACTAGTTCCTCATGTGCCTTTGACAGTTCAGTTACAGACTACTTTGAATCCTTTTGTACTGATGCTCACACAGTCCCTTTCATCTAGGATGTTTTTACCTAGAGTGTTTTCTTCCTGAAAAACTTCCATCTCACCTTTCAAAGCAAGCTCAATATATCAATCCCACCTGAAACGTCTCTGGCAAAGGACCTTTTTGCCCTTAAATAATTGTGTCCCTTTTTTCTATAGCACTGGGGTACACTGTCTATACATTTATATTAGCAGTTTTCACACTGAATTTTAATTGTTTAAATAAGATGCATATCTTCTCCATTAGATAGTCAAATTATTCAGAGTAAAATAACCCAAATTTCAATGTTTGGATTCCCATTGCCAAGTAGATTATGCTCAATAAAATTTTAATGGTCTGAATTCAATAAAATATCTGACATTTATAGAATAGAGCTGACAAAATGTTTTCACATACATTTTTTTCACTTAATTGCTACAATAAGCCAATGAGGCAGATATTGTTATTACTTCTATATTGCAAATGAGGAAATTAAAGCTTAAGGTTATCTAGGATTGCTCAGCACACCAAAGACTAACCATAGATAGTTTTTGATTGATGGTTTGCTGTAGGTAATTGTCCTTAGCTCTCTACCTTACCAGAAAACATAAGCTCATGTAGTGTGCTTAACTTGCAATCAGTAGTCTATGTCTTATATCGTTACTCAATCTTTTAAAACCCACGAATCACTTTTTTGTAATCTTTCCTGACAATTTCCTACACAAATGTGACTTTCTGATATGGCTCTGACTTCATCTTGGTTACATTTCCTATGAAATTAACACAGTAATACTTGCTCCATTTATCAAGCATCCTGGACTCTGATTTGATTGTGATAGCATTTACCAAGTCTTAGGAATCTCTCAAAATTTAAGGGCTGTATAAATGAAAATGTTATTATGGAAAGATGGGGATGCATCTATAGAATATGCATTTCTTATTTCAACATGAAAGATCTCTTCTGTTATCTTTTGATAGGATCTTCCTACTGTGCTGTATATTTACATAGCATTATACATGGCCTTTGTAAAGGATGGTTTCTTTGAGAACACATATGAATAGAAACAGGCTAGAAAACTCTGGATATAACTAGCTGAAACGGGCCTTAGAAAAAACATTCTCCATCAGAACTCCAAAGTTCTGAGAGAGTTTTCTCTTTGCAACCCAGTTAAACCCAGACTCCTAGGGAAACCAAGAGTCTGACTTCTTAAGGTTATATGGTACAAATGCTTCTGTTTTCTCAAGGTCATATGGGGTAAATGTTTTGAAACTTCTGAATTCATAGATATAGGTTGCAATCCCCAGTTCACCACTAACCTTCATGAACTCCTCTGAGCCTCATTATCTTGTCATGTTACATGAAAACAGAAGTACCTACCTCATATGATTATTTTGTATGTTATCTGTAATAATGAATTTAAAGTTTGGCATAGCACTTGCCACATATTAAATGTGAAGCAAGTAGTGCTATGATTGCTGTGGTGGAATAAAAACCATAAGAACCTTAGAAAATGAAGGATATACCCTCATGGAAATTGGAACTGGCATCCAATTCCTGAACAAAACCCGAAACCCACAGTCCATAAGAGAGAAGATAGACAAATGGGACCTCATTAAACTGACAAACTTCTGCAAAACAAAGAAACCATCAAGAGACCAGGGAGACAGCCTACAGACTGGGAAAAAGTATTTGCCAACTCCAGGTCTGACAAAGGCTTAGCCACTTGGATCTACAAGGAACTCAAATGTGCTGAAAAGAAAAAAACAAACAACCCCATTATAAAATGGGCAAAAGATATGAACAGACCATTCTCAAAGGAAGACATCTGAGCAGCCAGCAGACACATGAAGATATGTTCAACCTCATTAATCATCAGGGAGATGCAAATCAAAACCACATTGAGATACCACCTAACTCCTGTCAGAATGGCAATTATCAATAACTCAAAAAATCACAGTTGCTGGAGAGGGTGTGCCGAAAAGGGAACACTTCTACACTGTTGGTGGGAGTGCAAACTAGTGCAACCTCTGTGGAAAACAGAATGACGATTCCTAAAAGCTCTAAATATTGACCTCCCATATGACCCCGCGATCCCCCTACTGGGAATATCACCCTATAAAAAAAGATACCTGCACACATATATTTATTACAGCATTGTTCACAATAGCAAGAACCTGGAAACAACCCTGCTGTCCATCAAAAGAGCACTGGATTAAAAAAATGTGGTACATATACATGATGGAATACTACACAGCCATAAAAAAGAACGAAATCATGAATTTTGCAGCAACCTGGATGGAACTAGAGTCTATAATACTGAGTGACCTCTCACAGAAACAAAGATCTGCATATCACATGTTGTCACTCATATAGTGGACCTTGAACATCCGACGTAATACTATAAGAAAATGACTGACAGTGGTGAAAAACTATGATGGGAGAGGGGAAGGGAGATGGGATTAACGGTAGTAAATATCTGTCTGGGGATGGGGAGACACCTCTTATCAACAAGGGTGCCTGAATGAAGCATATCTGTATACCTAACCCTTAACTGTACCCCACAATATCATAATAAAAAATATTGATTATAAAAAAAAAGGAATAGATTCAGAACTCCAGAGACCAGTCACCCTGTTGGGCATTTTCATCTCATTTTTAACAAAAACTCCATGAATTAAATTTCAGTAACATCCTCACTTTATAGATGAAGAAACTCTGACCCAAACACTGGATGATTTGGAGGTCTCATTTATGCACTATTACTGTCACAGGTGAATTTGTTATTTTACAGTCTACCACATACTCTTTGCTTTTTAATTCCTTTTCTTTTTAAGGCGCATTTGTGTTAGACCCTCTAATCTCTGCCAGCTTGCTTTGAAGTCACCCAAGAATCTATGCAAATGGATATAGCTCTTCCTTTTACTGCCTTCTGGACAGATTCTATAGTTCTGGGAGCTACGAAGCCTACTTGTAAAACATCATCTACTATCAGTCTTCCATTACTGTATCTCTGCTTTGTCTCCTGAGTTCCAACAGACTGAGACCGACTGGCACAACACTGTCTATCTGCCTGACACTTCAGGGCATAAACCATGGGGTGAAATCAAGCTGCAGACACTAGCAGCTCCCACGGTGTTGTGATAAAATTTAAATTACAACTTAGAATAGACAGTGAATACATTACATTAAAATATCTGGGCTCTCACATACAGTAAGAGGAAACTAGAAACTGCAGTTTACAATCTCAGTAAACTTGGAACATGAATTGTCACATATGAATGAAATACGTGTTTAAAATCTATATCAAAATGTCAATGGATGCTTCTGCAGAAACCTTCCAACTATTAAATATAAATTAACAATGTCAGTTAACTTAAACGCAGAGGTGTTTTGGTATCAGAGTGCTACCAATATTAATATTTGTTACAAAAATAAGATTTTTAACCAGGGAAGGAACATGGACAAAGCTTTGGTGATTACAAGGAAATTATTTTCTCAATGTTCAGGGAACATTTTGTTCTTCATCTTCTCAAGTTAAAGTTAACACTGAAAGTTATGCTTTCCTTAGACTGTGAATTTTCTCTCATAAATGCTGTTTTCATAGTTGAATTCTCATGTTTTTATTCTGGTAATTACAATATAATTGATTCTAGCCACATGCATTTCATGGATATCATTATCAGTAGCTGGAAGGTTTCCAATCCAAGAAACTTTCCAATGGTAAAGAGAAGTCTTGTGAATAGTTTGGTGCAGCAAAAATAGCTTCTATTAGCTTCTTTCTAAGTTGGAAGTGACGCAGTCTCCATTTTCAGCTTTTCTGAATTCATGCTTCTTTGGATTATATTGGGTTGCACCTATAACATCTGCCAAATAGATTTGAAGGGAGACAAATTGAAATTCAAAGAATAATATGGTTTTTGAAGACCCAATAAAACCCATCAAAATGAATTGAATAACTGCTTGGTGCAAGTGTTAATTTTTTTTTTTTTTAAATGCATGGCATTGGCATCTGGTAGTAAAATTTCAAGTTTCTCCCATACTTTATTAGAAACTGATACTTAAAAGGATTTATAACATGGTCAACAGAATTTCTAAGAGCTGGTCCAATGTGTGTGGGAGCATTCAGTTTTAATTCATCTTCTCAAATACCAAATATATATATATAGTAGCATCCCTTCAAATATTTACAGATACATGCAGAATTTTAAATTTACAATATCTTATTGCTTTTGTTTTCTCCTTTTTATTTTGTCCTTACTAAGGGAAACAATGTTGTTTCTAAGAGGGTCTATTAAACAGAATTTTGTGGCTAAAACTTTTTGGTATATTAAATTCAAAGGAGACAAATAACTCTTAAACCTTTGAAATGAATTAGCTATTTTTTTCTTTGACGTTTTATTATAAGCAGAACTTAGCTAACTACAGCCTCATAACAAATTATGATGACATTAGCCTTCATATCCATATTTTTCATCCTTTCATTGATCTGTCACTCACTCTGTGACCTTGGGCAAGGAGCAGTCTTACGGTGCTCAGTGTAGATTAGGGAAATAAAATTAGATAGCTTTCTGTAAACCATAGAAGTTACTTTAAGAAAGGTCTGAGAAAGCAAAGCACTCTGTTTTATCTGTCGCCACTGGGTTGCCTCATGCAGTGTGCTGACTCCCTCAGGAGAACTTTCTTTCCATGACTATGTGGCCAGGTGTATCATCAGAGATAAGGAAGGTGCCCGGTAAACTCAGCAGCACTCTGCTGGAGCATTTGTTCTATTACTTGGCGTAAAGTTTTTTTATTTTGTGGACTTTAAAAGAAATTTCCAAGTGTGATTGTGAAAGACATTTGCAAATTCTACCTTCTGTTTTCTTTAGCATACTGATTGCCTGGGTCATTCTTTGTCAAAAGGCAAAAATAAGCTGACTCCTTAGCTTGTTCTCCCAATTCTGTTCTCTTCCCCTTGCTTCACACTCTATCCTCATATTCTGCCTCAAATTTTTATTTTTATTTATTTTATATATATATTTTTTTATTTTAAAATTGTGGGGTACAGTTAAGGGTTAGGTATACAAATATTCATTGTGCAGGTACCCTTATTGATGAGGTATGCCACCCCTTCCCCAGACAGATATTGACTGCCGTTAATCCCACCTCCCTGCCACTCTCTGCCCCCCCCCATAATTTCCTATCACTATCAAACCTTTTCTTATAGTATTACGGTAGTTGTTCAAGGTCCACTTATGAGTGAGAACATGTGATACTTAGATCTTTGTTTCTGTGAGAGATCACTCAGTATTATAAACTCTAATTCCATCCAGGTTGCTGCGAAATTCATGATTTTGTTCTTTTTTATGGTTGCATAATATTCCATTGTGTATATGTACCTCATTTTTAATCCAGTCCTCTTTTGAAGGACAGCATGATTGGTTCCATGATCTTGCAATTGTGAACAATGCTGCGATAAACATATGTGTGCAGATATCTTTTTTATAGAGTGATTTGAGTTCTTCAGGGTATATTCCCAGTAAGGGGATTGTAGGGTCATATGGAAGGTCAATTTTTAGAACTTTTAGAAATTGCTGCACTGATTTCCCCAGAGGCTGTACTAGTTTACACTCTCACCAACAATGTACAAGTATTCCCTTTTCACCACATCCTCTTCAGCATCTGTTATTTTGACTCAAGTTTTTAAAATAATTTTAAAAAATCATTCTTAGAAATTATTATTATTATTAATTCAGGAGTACATGTGCAGGTTTGTTTTGTGTATATATTGCATAATGGTGAGGTTTGGGCTTCTAGTGTGCCCATCACGCTAACAGTAAATGTTAAACCTAATAGGCAATTTTTCAGCCTTCAACCGCCCCCCCTAAACTCTCTTCTTTTTGGAGTCCCCAGGGTCTATTACTTCCTTCTTTATATCTATATGTACCCACTGTTTAACTATAACTTATAAATGAGCACATTTAGTCTTTGATTTTCTATTTCTAAGTTATTTCACTTAGGATAATGGCCTCCAGCTCCATCCATGTTGCTGCAAAAGACATGATTTCATTTTTAAAAATGTCTGTGTAGTATTCCATGGTGTATATATACCACATCATCTTTATCCAATCATTTGTTGATGGGCACTTAGGTTGATTCCATTACTTTGCTCTTGTGAACAGTGTTGAGATAAACATATTAGTGCATGAGTCTTTTTGATATAATGATTTATATTCCTTTTTCCTCTAATTTTATCTTCTTTTTATCCTCACTCAGAGATAAACAATTACTAACAACATAAAGATCAGCTCTTCTAGACAAAACGATGTGGTTTAAAAGACAGAGTTTAGGCATTAGCCAGTGAAAAGAACAGGATTTTGGAGAAAGCAGAATGGTTGCCAATTTAATATCACTTTTTCTTTCCTTTCCCAAGTAAGAGAACTCCAGGAATATTATCTCTTATTATCTCTCTCTCTCTCTCTCTCTCTCTCTCTCTCTCACACACACACACACACACACACACACACACACACACACACACACAGGAATATACAATATTTGTCTAAGAGAGGGGTAAGGAGAAATGTACAGCATTTGTCTAAGAAAGGGGAAAAAATGAAAGATTGTTTATTCTAGTTCAGGTGGTTAAATTGGTAGCTACGTGTAGTCTCCTATGTACTTTCATGAAAACAAAACTACATTGTGGGAGCTGAGATTACATTAACATGTGAGAAAAATCCACTCTTTGATTTTTATTAGTTTTAGGTAGACACTCATTCCCCTAAACTGCAACTCTAGAGGCCAAGGTAAGTTGTTACGACTGGCCAACAGAGATGAATGGGGCTGGAAGGAGATTGTATGCACAGGAAGTCTGCTGGTCTAGGAACTCCTTTGTGAAATCAGGTGCAGCTCTTACTACCAACCACCACAAAGTTGGCTTCAGGTTATATTTTCTGGGCTACTTGTGATACATACTGAAATTGCCAATAGAAAGGATATATTAGTTGATCAGATAGAAACACTGTGTAAGAAGTTTTCTATGAGCAATATTTGGAGGATTAAGCAATTCCATTGTTGCTTGAATAATGTCATCTCATTATTAATCTCAGATTTTCTCGGCAAAGGCTCAGGTCAGTGGATCTCCTGGTATAATCTCTAGACCAGCAGCATCCACATCCACATCCACATCCCCTGGACAAGAAACATCTACATTTTGTTAGACAGATACATTGTCAGTTCCTTTCCCAGACACACTGAATTAGAAATGCCAGTGATAATTCTGATGTCCACTCAAGTTTGAGAACCACTGGCAAAGGCAATTTTGTGAAACCCAGTGAAATGCTTTCAAATTGACAGCAAATGCCAATCCCTGCTTATAGTTTATTGAAAGTCACCGAATAAGTACGTGAGACCTGTTCAGGCTATTCTGACAGCATCAGCAGCAGAGTCCATTCTTGTGTCCCAGTCTTTATAATCACTGGTGAGTTAAGGTGCAAAGAAATGTAAGTTTTAGGCAGGAATCAGAAAACTATGATGTGTGTGTGGGTGAAATCTAGTTCACTACCTGTTTTTGTAAATAAAGTTTTATTGGAACACAGTCACACTCATTCATTTTCTTATTGCCTATGGTGGCTTTCACATCACAATGTCAGAGTTGAGTCCTTACAGCAGAGAACTTAGAGCAGATGATGAGAGATACACAGTGTGACTAGAGAAAACTGCTGCAAGGACATTGCATGAAATTTTACTCTCAGAAGTAAGTGTCCCTGCAAGGGATTATATAGGGTACCATCAGCCAAAACTAGTATTTTCTTAATGATGAACTTATTAGAAATATGCCATTATGGAAGGCCACAGTCAGAGCTCAAGAAGATAGGTTCAGCATAGTACAATTTGGTGGGAAAAAGGAAGAGAAGAAGTGGGAGAAATAGGTTTGAAATAGGATTGGAAAATCCATATGTTGCAACTTCCTTCTCATGTAAATGACAGGCATTATCAATCAATCAGGATGTTCCTATTCTCAAAGCCCTGCCTGGGCCTCACAACACTATTAACAAGCTGTGTGGGCAGCCTTTGCTAATCTTTTGGAGTGGTCCATTAGAGGAAAATTACTGGCCATCCTGTTCCTGAATTAAAGAACAAGATCAGCAAGAAATGCTGTGATATGCTCTCTATGGGGAAGTTCTAAGGGACCCAGGAGGGTAATTTGGAAGGAGAAATCTTAATGAGAAAAGGGGAGGTAGGCGGGAAATAAAAGAAAATTCCAGGTTCTTTAATATATGCAGTTTCATTTAATCTTCTGTATACTTTCACAAGTTAGCTGCCACACTCTTGTTAAAATCTTGACATAAGAAAATGGAGACAGCAAGAGAGAAGAAGCTGGGGACATAATTCGGAATCTCTTCTAGGAGGAGAAAGTAAATACTAACAACAAAAACAACAAAAACTTTAACATAAAATTTTCAGGAAGAAAGCGAATTGGAAAAGGCCTAAAATAACTGTACCCCTACACATGGTACAAGAAAACATCTGCTGCTTTTGTCAGACCCAGGAGGCAAATATTCATATACAAATTCTTCATTCTCTGGAGAGCATACTAATGCTGTAATGGCTGTTGAAAGATAGGAAGGATTTTAAAAAAACAAACTAAAAATATTTTTTTTTCCCCCAAATTTGGAGAGACCAGGAACAGTGCTGGGTTTATGGGTAGGTGAAGTAGGTGACTGCTCTGAGAACTGTGGAAGGTCCAAGTACTCTGTAATTTCACCCACTCCAGATACAGTCTTCCCCCGTAACATCTTTTAAAAATTATTCCTTTGATTCAAGCAACTCCCTCTTTGGACCTCATTTTAAAGATAAATAAATGTGGTGGTGATAACATGTTCACTCATAATACACCAGTGTGCAAACATCAAAGGGTGAGCAATAATGTCTTACCACTATAAATTTTAATTTTTTTCCAGTTATACACACTGAAAGATGTTTGAAACATCATTATGTGACTTTACTATTGTAATAAATTCAGTCTTCTAAATACCATGACACTATGCCAGGATTAATCAAATGTATTTCCTAGAATATTCATTTTGCATCATTCTTTTTAATTATTAACAGGTAAAATGATTTTTAAAATGATTTAGGAAATGTGGTCTATTTTATCTCCTTCATGGTAAATCAGACTCAGTACAAATCATAAGTGGCTCTGAAAAAACCCTACAGTAATATTATTTAACCAAAAATTTTTTTGGTCCAAAAAAAGTATTCACTCCCAGCACTAACTATTAGGCTTCTTTAGAAGACTTGAACATACTTGTAAGGACAAGAATGCAATACTATAATCCTTAGCAAAACTTTTCCATCACATATATTTTTCTTGGCCACACCTGAAACTTTGATAGCTAAAGCCACTCCTAGGACTTTATCCATAGGAATTATCTGGAGACTTTTAAAAAACACAGTTGTCATTATTCTGTACCAGTTAGTCCAGGGAGTAGCCAGAAATCTGCATGTTTTATGTTCTGTAGTTTGACAAATAACATCTATGAGACATTTCTAAGAGTATACTTTGAAATACAAGGGAGGACCCCCAGAACACTGGAATTATCTTTTAGAGGGCAAGCCCCCTGTAGTACGCTTGGAATTCAGTCCTCCAGATCAAATCGTCAATCAAGGTTTTTATCTGGAAGTTTTGAGAAGGTTGCATACCATTTGCAGGAAAAAAAAAAAAAAAGTCCCGGAGTTGTGGCAAACGGGTGACTGGTTCTTCCACTATGATAACACCCCTACCCACATTGTGCTGTGCTGAGTATTTAGCAGTTTTTGACCCAAACCAGCATAACCCCTGTGTCTCACCCTCCCTATTCACCTGATTTTGCCCTGAGCAACTTTTTTTTTGTTTCCCTGGAAGACAGAAGTCCTCAAATGGAAACATACTGCTGATGTGGAAGGAGTGAAACAAAAAATGGCAGACGCACTAAAAGGCACCAAAACAGACAAGTTCAAAAACTGTTTTGAGCAGTGGAAAAAGTATCTCCATAGGTGTATTGCATCAAATGGAGAGTACTTTGAAGGCGATTATAGTTTAAACATGTAAGAATAAATATAAAATTTCGTATAAATAAATTCCTGTTTGGGGGGGTTTCCCCTCATATAGAGGGAATAAAAGGTTTCTACTTTTAGGAAGCCCAAGTTTTGATCACTAAATGATCTTGTCTAGTTGGTTTTGATTAACATCAGAGAACAAAGACTTATTAAAGAGAGATGTTTGATCTTTTGGGACTTGTCCTTAACCACCTGTCTTCTTTGATCCTCCACTTATCTGGTCAAAACCTTTTTTTACTCTCTAATTCCTGGCCCTATCACACTATTTTGACCCACCTTCATATCCTTGCCTTTTTTACCTTACTGTATAATTTGACTTTTGACAGAAGCACATCTGACAACCATCCTCCTCCCCTGAATTCACAAGATCCCCTTCCTTCCATGTAGTCTCCAGGTATCAGATTCTGTTCTGAGGTTGGCTCTATGGGGCACACAAAAACAAAAGCAGGTCAGGTTTCTTTTTTGCTTCTTCTAGAGAAAGAGAAGGGATTAAAAGGACTTTACTGCATCTGAGATGCTAAATCAAAGAAGGACACAGCAGGAGAGAGGCCGTGAAGTCTAAAGTTTATGTTTCCTTCATGCAGTCATTCACATCTTTCCTGGTCTTTGTGCTCCCCTGGGCCTCACTTGTTAGGAGGATTGGAGAAGTCTAGAGAGAGACTCCTACACAAATGGTGATATTTCTTTAAATGAAAAGAGGTTCAAATTGTATGTAAGACAATTCCTATAGAGGCGCTTATTGCTCACTGGTATTATGAGGCACACAAAATAGAGCTAACATCCCAGGGTCTGTTTCACTTAGTGTAATCATAAATAGGAGATGTGCTTTATTCAGTGGATACTCACTGAAGGCCTGTTGTGGGCCAGGTACTTTTCTAGGTCCTAGGGATTCAGCAGTGAACAAAAGAGCATGGATCTCTGCTTTTTACAAAGCTTATGTACTAGATGGAGGAGGCAGGCAATGAGCAAAGTAAACAAGAAAAATATATAATAGGTTATATAATAGTAAGTTCCATGAATTAAAATAAAGCATAGAAAGTGATTAGGGCCGGGCTCAGTGGCTCAACCTGTAATACCGCGCCTTTGGGAGGTTGAGGTGAGTGGATTGCCTGAGCCCACGGGTTCGAGACCAGCCTGAGCAACTTGGTGAGACCTCATCTCTACAATAAATCAAAAATTAGCCAGACGTGGTAGCACACACCTGTAGTTCCAGCTACTTGGAAGGCTGAGGCGGAAGGATCGCCGGAGCCCAGCAGGTCGAGGTTGCAGTGGCCAGGAGCGGCCACTGCACTCCAGTCTGGGTGACTGAGTGAGACGCCAACTCAAAACAAAAACAAAAAGAAAAGAAAGTGATTAGGGAGTGTTGGAAGAAGAGGTGAGGTGTGGAGTGAAAATTTTATAAAGGGTAATCCAAGAAGAATTGAATGAGAAAAGAATTTTAAAAAGATGAAAGAGGGAGTCATATAGGACATCTGGGAAGAAAAGGGTTTGAGGTAGAGGAATGAGCAGGTGCAAAGGTCCTGAGGTGGGAGTAGGCCTGGCACGTTTGACAGGTAGCAAGGGAAACCAGGGTGATGGAGAGGATAAGCAAGGAAAAGTGTAATAATATATGAGGTCAGAGAAACAACTAGGGACCAAATTCTCAGAACTTTACAGGTCACTGTGATTTACTTTGCTGTTTACTTGGAGTGAGATATGAAGTCATCAGAGATTTGGTGCAGAGCAATGAAATGACCTTAAACATGTTTGTAGGATCCCTCTCGCTGCTGTGTTGAGACCAGATTCAAGGAAATTGATGATATACACAAACAGGCCCGTTAGGAGACTACAGTAAGCTTCTAGGAAATAAACAGTGGTGGCTAAGATCAGGATAGACACAGTGAAGAAGGTAAGAAAATGTGGGTATATTTTAAAGATGCAGTCATCAGGATTTCCTGATAGAAGGTCAAGAAAGGATGACTCCACTACTAGATAGATAGAATGCCATCAACCAAAAAGGGTAAGATTGGAGAAGGAGAAAATTTGAGGGTAAAGATGAGAAATTAATTTTTGACATTTTAAGTTTGCAATGCTTATTTCATGTTTCAAGTTCAATGCAAAAGTCTGGGATGGGCATAAAGACTTTAAGATTAAAAGGAGAAAGAAGAAAATCTATATATTTTGCTAGGCAAATGCATGTGTCTTACTAACTTAAACAATCGTGCCTAATTAATTACTTCTTAACATGCATGTGATAACATGATGTCTAAGGCTTTTTCATAGTCTAAACTTTATGATTTAATTTTATGCTACTATTAGACAATAATTTTTTAAAGCATCAGAGCCCCTAATAACTAATTGCATTTTAATTCCAAACTATGATTTGCTTTTTTATCTTTCTCCTTTGTACTCGTCACCTCAGACACTTTCATAGCCGTTGGTCTCAGCTATCCAACCTTGTAATTAGTTGCTCTTTACAATAGGCTCATTAATCCTTTTAAAATATTTCTCTGCTATTTGCTCTGGACTCTAAATGTTCCTACTTGGCCCTTATTTAGGCCAAACCATTTCTTCTGTCTCAAAATCTTCTTGTGGAGGAAATGGCTGAAGGTCTTTTCCAATAAACTTCCTTCCCCCAATCTAATTCATAGTTAATTTCTACTTATTCACTAAGGGGCTTCTTCTATGTTAATGAATGTTACCTTGGATGACTTGTTTCTTTAATAGTCCAGATAATTCCTTCTGATAACAAATAAAATACAGCATGCTATTTTCTTTTCTTTTTTTTTTTTTTACAAATGCTAAATTGTTTTCTTCTCTTAAAAGCAGCAGCTCCTGACTTGTCAACATCAGGTTTATAAATAGTCCCTATTTATTAATGGCCACCCTCTCTTCAACTACCTACTGTAGAAGAGGCACCGCAAAGGCAGGGTAACAGGGCCAGAGGGTATAGAAAGAGACCTGAGATTACTGTCTTTCCTGCTATTTTACCTGGGGAAAGCTCTGCTTCAGGAAAGACCAATTTTCTGTTATATTTTCCTCTATGGCCAAAAATTGGGACAAAATATTTTTTCTACCCCTTCTGGATGTAAGAGGAGGTAAGAAAGATGACAGTACTTCTCTGGACATTCACTTGGTTTCTATAGGCAATGTTTGAAAAATGAGGACAAGCAAAGGAAAATGCGGAAATGGTCATATCTATAACTCCTGTTTCTGTGTTCCCAGAATCAATAAATAATGCTACTCCCATTGTGATGGGTCAATGAGGTCTTCTAGGCTGGAGTGGCAACACAATCATTTATATGTAATTAGCATGGCAAAGTAAGTTCCAAGTTTAAAACAAAGTACTTTCAAACTGATTTTGAGAACATAATCCATTCTTTAATTGCCTATAAGGAAAAACCATCTCTTAAGCAACTGCTTAAAATTAGGGAGGGGGACAACATATTTCAGGTCCATTCCCACTGTGGGAGCTTTTCTGTCTTCTTAATAAACCCTACTTAAAAAAAATTGGGGAAGAAAAAAGAAGAAAAAAACAGAATACAAGCTAACATTTTGCATTCCTTAAAAAGAGAATCAGGGCAAATATTAGAAGCAAGATTCAAAAGATAATTAAATGTTCAGTGATTTACCATTGCCTGATATTCCCTAGGGGTCCATGAATCTAGACAGGGTTACTCAGTTTGTTCTAACCTTTAATAGACATGAAAATTCTGACACTGTACGACCAAGAAAAACCACATTTTCAATAGTCTCCATAGCTCCATAGTGTTTCTGCTGTCAGGTAATCTTGCCCACACCCTCAGAATTCCTGAGTTGTTCTGTCCATAAATGGGCTTTAAAATGTTGATAAACTTTCTAAATTATAAAATTTGGGATGCGTCTGCTTTTTTCCTGGGAAGGAGATACATAATATCCTTCTGCGAGGGAAACTTTTCTTATGCAGAGTCTCACAGAGTGTCATAACCTCCCAAATATACTACAAAAAAGAAGTCAAAGTTGACAGTTGTAATGAATTGGACAGTTTTGTCCCCCTCCTCCCATTCATATATCGAAATCCTAATACCTAGAGTAATGGTATTAGGAGGTGGGGGCATTGAGAAGTGATTAGGCCACGAGGGCAGAGCTTTCTTTAGTGAAATCAGTGCCCTTATAAAAGAGACTCCAGAGAGCTCCCTTGTTTCTTTTGCCATGTGAGGACAAGAAAGAGGACAGTCCTCTATGAAGTACCAAGGAGGCCCTCATCAGATACCAAATCTGCTGGCACCTTGATCTTGAACTTCCCAGTCTCCAGAACCATGACAAATACATTTCTGTTGTTTATAAGCAGCTCAATCTATGCTAATTTGTTATACCAGTCCAAACAGTATTTGTGTTTTCCATTTATCCGCTCTGCAGGTACTGAGGTAGCTATTTATCAGGAGGAGTTGGGGAAGGTCAAACCACAGCTCAGCCAAACTAACTGATAATTTATACTAGTGCTGAAGAAGCATCTAAATTTTAAAAATGATATGAAAGAATTGTGAGAATTTAACAGCTAATGTACAAACAGATATCAACTCTCTTGTTTTGCACAGCAATGGCCAAATAATTTGCAATTCGTAGGTGGAGAAGCCGAATTGTTTTGCTGTTTGCCAGCCAGGTGCTAATTAGCATTTTGAAGGCAGTGTGTCTTAAGCATTAAAGCAGTCATTGCTTCTTAATTTCTTTACAATAAATGACCAATCCCAAATCTTACCCCAACTTGGGCAGATTTTAAGAGAAAACCTCAAGTAGGTCCAAGGCTAAATTGGTTCCAGGCATGCAAGCTGGGCTTTCTGACAAGAGATATTTCTGTGTAAAAATAGATGAATGAGCGAAATAACTCCTGGTCACAAGTGGTAAGGGACTGAGGTATTCTGCAATCATGTTTTAAGATGTCCACAGTTTCCTTGACATTTGACTATCAATAGGTGACAAAATTCTTCCATTATACATAGTTTACACAGGTAAAGTGTGGCTCAACTTGTAACCTGGGGCTCCTTGCATATGTTGCTAAGGGTCTGGATTTTATACCTACTGGTTGTGATTTCATCCTCTAACCAACATCTCATACAATCAAATATCGATTTTTATCTAGGCAGGAAGAATCAAATATAACCACTCAGCTCATTTACCCAGTCATTCCTTACTTTTTTGTTTCTCCCTACCCTTCCCTCCTCCCTTTCTCTCTCCCTCCCTACTATTTCCCATCTTCTCTGCTTCTTTCCTCTCCACACAAATTTAATGGACACTTCTTGTTTTTGTACTCAATGCCGGGGACACGATAGGAGCGCAGAAAAGGTATATGGAATGATAAACATCATCAATAACTTTAATGATAATATTTCTATCCTTATATTCCTTGACCTCTCAACATAACCTAAAGCTTTAGCCTTTTCCTCTTCCTTGAAACATTTTCTTTTCCTAACTTTAGTAAAATGAAAATTACCAAGTTTTCTTCTGATTCCCCAGATACTCTTCAGTCTATTTTGCTGAGCCTTCTTCCCCTAGTTGACTGCTAAATGCTGCCTAGTGCATGCCCTTTTTCGTCTAGGTATCTCCTCTAGTCCTAGAGTTTTAAATACTATCTGTATGCTGTTGACTCTCACATGTTTATATCTATTCTTGACCTCTTTGCTGAGAACCAGATTTGTATATCCAACTATATACTTTATATCTAAATATGTACACCTAAAATGACTCTCAGATATAATATGCACAAACCTAAACTCTTATTGTTTCTTCATCACTCTATCTTAAAAAATAGCACCACCATTTTCCCATTGCTTAAACCTAAAATGTATATGTCATTTCTCAAATACATATGTATGTACATTTATATAAATGAATAAATAAATACACACACACACACACACACACACTCACACACAGGTATATGTAAATGAATAGAGCTAATATTTAAGTGGATTTTCATATTTCTCATATGCATAAAACAGAAACCCAGTTAATGCTTATTACATTAATTTGCTTAGTTAATAATTAATAAACAATTATTTAGCATAAGCAACCTTCTCCAGAATAAATTAATAATTATTGGTGCCTTATCTACCTAGATATTTGTATACATCACCTCTGCCTTTTCAGTGATCATACCTTTTGCCTATTCCCTTGTGACTTCCTGGCCATTCTTTTGGGTCTCTGATTATGCCATAACCACTTGGCCTGGCTCTGGTGGTGACATGTCTTCTTAGTGTAGACAATCTAAACCCAAAGTTAATCTGTCTCTATGTACTTTTAAATGGTATTATTGCAAGATTCTATGGGTCTTAATTATTTAGATCACTAAATGTTTAGACACTTTATGACAAATACTGGCTTTATTTCTGATTAATCAGTTTATCAGAGTGGCCAGCCTGGGCTCTCTTTTGACACAGTGCTATATGTACACAAAGACACAATATTTGAGATATGTATTAAACTATATTTTTGAAAATACATTTCTCTATGTTAAAATTTTTAAGCTACTGCTGCTTTTTTTCTCAGGGGCCACAAGAAAAAATAATTTCAATAGCACCCACTGAGTCACATATTAAAGACATTAAGAGCATGGGATATCTAAGAAGACTTAGAAGAAACTGACTAATGTGTCCTAACATACAGGGTTGAATAGCTTATACTTGGTGGTTACTGACATAGTACAAATTTCATTTATTCCTAGAGGAGTCAAAATTAAAAGATTCAAATATTGAACTCATGGAGCTAGAGAGTAGAATGAAGGGCACCAGAAGTTGGGAAGGATAGTGGGGCAGGGGGATAAAGATAGGATGATTAACAGGTGCAAAATACAGTTAGATGGAAGAATTAAGATATAGTGTTTGGTACACAATAGGGCAACTATAGGTAACAATAATTTATTGTATATTTCAAAATAACTAAAAGAGTGGAATTGGAATGTTCCTAATTACATATGCACAAATGTTCCTATCTCACACACACACACACACACACACACACACACACACACACA
>NW_007232390.1:200100-280013 GCF_000164805.1 Carlito syrichta
CATTCTGATTCATTCACACCTAAGGAAACCTAAAATATTATGGACTCTAGCTCTCTCAATATGACCATTTAGATGAAGATTATTGGCTAAATTGGCCTATTTTAACAAAAGAATACAGAGATTTCATTCTAATTACTGAAGTCTCTGTTTTATGACTCTGCTTGTCTCAATTTTATAATCTCAACTTTAAACTGAATATTTAAAATGTAGGTATATTTTGATCTTGGAAACAGAATAGAAAATATGTATGGGGAATGAAAAATCAAGTGAATAGTACAAATTAATAGTTTATTAAAAATGTATCAATCAGTCACACACACACACACACACACACACACACACACACACACACACACACACATGCTTGAGGTGATGAATACCAATTACCATGCTTTAATCATTGCACACTGCATGCTAGCATCAAAGTATCACATATATCCCATAAATATGCTCAGCTTGTAGGTATCCATTATAATTAAAAATTTTTAAAGATTAAAAAAATGAAGTTTACATGGAAAAATATAAGCAAGAACTTCTGGAAAACTTTGAAGAAATAGAATAGAATAATTGAGGGAAACTAGTCCACATAATATTGGAATATGTTATAAAGTGACAATAACTAAAACGATGTAGTATAGATAAAGAACCAGAAATAAAATTTAGTATATAATAAGGTGAATATATGAAGAAGGCATTTAAATTCATTAGGGAAAGCATGAATTGTTTCATAAAATGCTAATAGTTTAAAGTAATCTGAAAAATAATAAAGCTATATTTCATCCTCATGCTTTTTATTGCTGTAAGTTCCAGATTAATCAAAGATTTTAACATAAATAAAAACGGTAAAAACTGGAAGGAAGGAAAACTGCATGGATTTTCTTTAAGAATCTCAGAGTTGTCAAGATTTTTCTAAGCGATACTTTGAAATAATTAAAAGTAAAAATTTATGAATTTAATTTATAAAAATTCAAGGAAATTTTCCAAGGCATAAAAGTTATCAAGTCAAAAGATAAATGAAAAACCAGAATAATATACTTGCAGTTCATCCCACAAAGGGCCAATTACCTTAAAGAGATCTCACAAATCAACAAGAAGTAGATACTTTGCATAAAAGAAGACCTGAGACTATCAATCATCCACATTCATTATAAGAGAAATGTAAAGTACAACTACAGTAAGATAGTAGGATGCCATTTTTTTTTTGAGTTAGAATCTCACTCAGTCGCCCAGACTGGAGTGCAGTGGCTGCTCCCGGCCACTGCAGCCTCGACCTGCTGGGCTCCGGCGATCCTTCTGCTTCAGTCTTCCAAGTATCTGGAACTACAGGTGCGCGCTACCACGCCCGGCTAATTTTTTGATTTATTGTAGAGATGAGGTCTCGCCAAGTTGCCCAGGCGGGTCTCGAAATCGCGGGCTCAGGCAATTCACTCACCTCAGTCTCCCAATGCCATTCTAAAATAAACTAACAGTTTGGCAAAAATAAGGAAAGTTTAATAATGTACCATGCTGATAAATATTTGAATAAACATGTTGAGTAAATGGGATAGAATAATTGGCTAACACTCTATGAATGGCAATTGGCTATAGTTATCAAAATTACGCTCACATACCCTTTGACTCAAACAGTTTGCTTCTAGGAATTTTTCTGACAGACATATATTTAAGGAACAAGACAGAAGACATGCTGGGAAAAAAAATTATCAGTAGTATACATATCTCAAAGTAAATTGCAATGCTTTATTAAAAAATAATGTGTCAATTCTATATGTACAAATATGAAAAGATCTCTGAAAACATTACAGAATGGTGTGTACAGTATCTTGCTATTCATATTATGTGTAAATGTGCATGCATCTACCTACACCATATGCTTGGATGTACATAGATTATCTGTGAAGATAAATCCCACAAGAAACTAACAGAGTTTTCTTCCAGGAAAGAATAGAAATGGCAACAGAAATAAATTTACTTTTCACCAACCATATTTTTGCTTTTCAAGCTTATCCCTAGTATATGAATACCTATGAAAAACAGAGAAAAATATTTCTATGTTTAACTCATTTTGCTATTTATTTTCTTTTTTAACATCCAAAATGTGTTTTTAAAATGGAAATGTCTTGAGGAACTTCCAACTGCTGAGTGGTCTCAACCATTACTAATAATAATCATTATTTTTTCCCCAATTATATTCGTTGGTTTCTTGTTTTTGAGGAAAACTGTCAAGAAGACACTTTACACTCTTAGTAGAAAACAGCTAAGAAAAACGATGACCATATCTTTTAACGCATTTCTGGTATTTAGCTTTGTAAAGTTTAGGATACGTTTGTCATTGTGTCCACATATAATCTTGTGAAAACATGGGATCTGTGAGTCCAAACGGACCTTAAATGTCCCATCTGTTGCTGGCTTTTTAATGATTTCCTGACACGAGCTTTGGCTTAGCTTCTGTTGAAAGATGTGAAAGTTTGGCAATTCTCTTGATGGTAATTAAAATAAAAAACATTATTGCAAGATCTACTCAGAATGTTATTTTGAACATTTCCTAGATAATTACTTTTCCATGTATTGCTTGAAAAAAGTGACCATCTGTAATTACATCTCCTAACACCAACCTTGTGTGTACATGCATCATAGCTCTTATGACACAGCACTGCAACCTGCTACTTATATCTCTGTCGTCTGCATTGTTACTTATTCTTATTCCCACTGCCTACTTAGCACATAGCCTGGCACGTAGTAGATACAAATGCTTTGTGATGAAGATATGTCTTTCATTAAATCCAAGGGTTATTTTTTCTAATATGCTCAGTAATTTGGGTTACCTTCTTCGTTTTGAGATAGCTTAGCTTGATGCTCACATTTTAAATGAGTGTCTCTCTTCCAGTCAATGTCTGTTTCTATTCATCTGAATGAACACTTCTTCAAATTTTAACTTTCTATTGTAAAAACTGAAACTATATCAATAATCAAGAGAAGTAGGACCTGTTATCCTAGTGAATCCATACTATGACCGATACATGAAAAGCTTAGTTCCTCAAAATAAATATTATCGTAGGATATCAATCTTTTATTTTGAGTTGGAGACTCACTCTATTGCTGACACTGGAGTACAGCCTCATGCTCACGGACACTGCAGCCTTGATCTATTGGACTCCAGAGATCCTTCTGCCTCAGCCTTCGAAGTAGCTAGAACTACAGGCATGCACTACCAGGTACAGCTAATTTTTTGATGTATTGTAGAGATGAGGGCTCGCCAAGTTGCCCAGGCTGGTCTCGAACCCTGGGCTCAGGCAATCCTTTCAGGTCTGCTCTCCAAAGTGCTGGGATTACAGATGTGAGCCACTGTACATGACAAGATACAGCTCTTTTAAAGTATTAGTAAAGAGCTCCAAAAGTACAGGTCATAAAGATAACCAAACACACATTCACAGTTATTTTCCATGAGCTGCAATTCAATGTTAAATATCAGATAAACTTCATTTAGGAAAAGAACAAAAAGACTTCCTGCCTTTGATGAAAGCTAATCAAAAAAATAAATTAGTAAACAACAATCACAACAAAATATTCTCTTCGTATTGGGAATATTTAAAGGAAAAACAAGCTCTGTGTCCACAAGTAACACAGTGCTATTATCGGATTTACACTGCAATAAGCATTTAAGTTAATGCATATCCTGTCAATAAGGGTTTTAAACTGCATAGTGACTTAGATAGGTAACCATCCTTCTAGAGTTATTTTAACAAAAGATAGTATTGGTGTTCAGGTGTGAGCTGGACTTCTCAAACTTTTTTCACGCTGTATCATTCTATTTCTTTTAGGGGGAAAAAAAGGTTTCCAAATTTGGGAGAAGAAATAAAACTTGACGTCTTTAAGATAAATCACACAGGCTTGTTCCAAGGTAGCATCCTTATCGTATACAAAAAGAATTGGGTCATGTATGTTAGAGCAAAAAATTTCCCAAAGCAGATGCCATTCTCTTAAGGAAAACTGGCCCATTTACATATGGCTTTAAAAATGCTTCTATATTACTTCTGAAGATGCAGTATTTAATCAGGATATACTGATTAAATATGGTTGCAAAAGTATGACTCATTGTGCAAAGTGTTCTTGATAAAAACACGTGAGTTTAGCTATTCTGTGAAGTTGAATACTTTAATTGCAATAAGGCTGTTTAATAAATAAAGAATAGAAGCAATACATAAATAAGTACTCTCCAAATGTCTATTTTTTAGCACAAACTTCTACATGCAGAATAATATCAGCATTTTTAAAGTCCGGTGATAAATGTTAGAAGTAAGGCTAAAGTTACTCAAAGTGACTTTGGTTAAAAACAATAGATCAATTTCTATGTATTTAAACACTAAGGAGATTCTGCAAAGAAATATTTCTTTAAAAGGTTAATAAATCACCGTGCAAGAACCCTGATCTGGTTGCTAGCTTTAGCAACTGACCTGAAAGATAAACTTTTTGCTTTTTCTCCTATTTACTTCTTGATTCGAAATCATACTGCTATATTTGAGACTTGATGTCTCCAATGACTTTTTTCCTTTCCTAAGGAGAAAAATGTTCCCTCTGAGATAGGTTTCCTTCCCTACACCACATCTTATTTCTCTCCTTTCTTTTCCCTCCTCCTACTCCTAGTCTTTCTGGTTCTTCTCCTTCTATTTCAATTCCCCTGCTGCTTTAGTAGACGAACCAACAATACTCGTACATATGCCCACTGCTCTTTATCTCATGAATCGATTCTAGACAATTGATACTCAGATATTAGTGTTCATCTGGAACAACTAGAATATTTGCTTAAAAGTGCAGGTCCCCCTCTATCACTTTATGAGGGCTGCAGTAAGAAAGTACCACACAGTGAATGGCATAAACAGCAGAAACGTGTTGTCTCACAATTCTTGAAAAGAAACTCAAAATCAAGCTGCTAGCAGAGTTGGTTTCTTCTGAGGACTGTGAGCAGAATCTGTTCCATGCCTCCCATAGTTTGGGGGTTTGCTGGGAATCCTTGGTGTTCTTTGGCTTGGAGATATCTATCTTCATCTTCACATGAACTTTTTCCTGTATGTCTGTGTCCAAATTTCCCTCCTTATAACGACGCTAGTCATATTCTAATGGAGGCTTACTCTGTTTCAGTATGACTTTATCTTAGCTTAACTAATTACATTTGCAATGACCAGATTTTTAAGTAAGGACACATTCTGGGATACTGGGGTTAGGTCTTCAACATATAAATTTCAGGAGGGTCACAACTCAACCCATAACACTCTCTTTTACAGTTTGACTCAATATGTCTGAGATGGCAAATAGCAGACTGCATTTTTAATAAATACATGGAAATTTTGATGCAAGGGGTTATTAGCTATCTACTTTGAAAACCCATAAAAAGAATCAATAGCCATACCACCCTGAATGCACCCAATCTCATCTGGAAACCACTGAAAAGACTTGGGCACAAAAGCTCACCCATTCGTTTTTAGAGTGACAATTCTTTCCTGGATGTGGTTGCAAAATTCTTTTGCTTTTTTTCCCCCAAGGGTTTGACACTAACTCTTCCTGTATAGGTGTATATATATTTAAGAAAAACAAAACTAAAGAGAGACTTTCAATGCTGAAAAACTCTGGTTCAAATCCTGCTCTTGTGACTTCATTCTTTAGTGTGTAATTTTGGATCATTGTGATCTTTTATTTTCACAAATGTAAACATAGGGACAATCTACCTCACTAGGTTGGAAGGAAAAAAAAAAAAAAAAACCAATGTGCCTGGTGGAAAGTAAGTATTCAATAAATACTATCTTCTCTATCCAAAGCATGGGGAATGTAAAAAAATTGATAACCTTGGAGTGTCTACAGTAGCAGAAACTCCTCAGACAAATGTATCCAAACTACCAAAAAACAAACAAGGGGTGGGAAATACATGAAAAAGGATTCTTAGTTTTTTTTAGTGCAGAAATAGCTCATGCTATTTTTGTGTCTAGAATGTAAACTCTCTAAAGCAGGAGCTTTGTTTTGTCCACTGCTGTAACCCTAACACTAACCCTAACCCTAACCCTAACCCTTCTAGTACTTAGACCCTAGTAGGTACTCAAATAGTTTAGTTTTAAATAAACCAAAAGATAATTAGAGAAACAAAAAGCAGAAAATAATTTCACTCTCCAAAATTACAACAAAATGTATAACCTTCCACCTATAATGACTTAGGTTATATTTTACATAACAATATATAGTGAGCTAAATTATGCAGTGTCAAGTATTCTTAGTAAAGATGGTTTAAGTGACAGCGTAATGTTTCAATTTGTTTGGATACCATAGTTCACTTAACTATTTGAGTGGTACTTTTAGTCTATTCCTTATGTTTACTTTTCTAAGCAATGCTTTGATATTGTTGCTAAGTATTATTTTCTTGAGATAAATTCCATGGAGAGAATTTGCTGAATCAAGGGAGGACGGATTCATTTAGTTTGGACAGCATAAAGACGGACTCCAACTTCTTAAGTATGGCAGGAAAACAGCAGTGCCTCCTCTTATGGGCCGTTATAAAGAGGGTTAACTCTTCCAAGCCTAGGTTATGGAGGAGGGGTTAAGTATAGAGGCAGGAAAGGAGTGAGGGCTTGGAATAATACTTGGAAGGATTCTGAAAACCAAAAAGTCATTGCTGGATTGCAGTAAGCATTGCTTTATTGATTAATAACTCATCAAAGTTTTTCATAAAGAATGTGAATAGATTCAGGAAATATATATTATAAAAGTAAGACAATAATAAAATAATCAATAGACTGAATCAAGAAAAATGCCATATCATAGATAAGGGGTGACCAAAAAAACCAATCAAACCAGAATTGTTTTATTAGAGGTCGGGCTCCTTGTAGTAGAGGCTTCCCCCTCTATATAAATGTTCTAGGAACCCATCTACATCAGTGTACCAGCTAGTGTTGTGAGTCTGTTTTGGTTTCAGTAAATTTTGGTTTGGAGAATCTTCTAATATGTTTGTCCATTGCATGATGGGCAATTTACACAAACAATCTGTCCACAATGTGATGTGTTCAGTACTTTTTGATCAAAAACAGCATGACCCACATGGCCCACACTCTCTATTTACTTGATCCTGCCTGAGAGATTTTTTTGTTGTTGGTGTTGTTTCCCTGGAAGAAAAAAAGTCCTTAATGGGAAACATTTTGCCAATGTGGAAGAGGTGGGACAAAAAATGGTAGAAGCACTAAAAGGCATCAAAATCGACAATTTCAAAAAAATTTTTTAGTAGTGGAAAAAGTGTCTTGATAGGTGTATTGCATCAAACAGAGAGTATTTTGAAGGTGGGTGTAGTTTAAACATGTAAGAATAAGTACACAATTTAATTTAATTTTTGTTTTTTTGTTTTTTGAGTTGAAGTCTCACTTGGTCCCCCAGACTGGAGTGCAGTGGCCGCTCCCGGCCAGCCTCGCTTGCTGGGCTCCGGCGATCTTTCCGCCTCAGCCTTCCGAGTAGCCAGAATTACAGGCATGCGCTACCACGCCCGGCTGATTTTCTGATTTATTGTAGAGATGAGGTCTCGCTGCCCAGGCGGGTCTCGAACCCGCAGGATCAGGCAATCCATTCACCTCAGCCTCCCAAAGGCGCAGGATTACAGGCTGAGCCACCGAGCCCGGCTATTTAATTTTTTTTAGTAAGAGTCTCACTCTGTCTCCCAGGCTGGAGAACAGTGGCATGCTCACGGCCACTGCAGTCTTGGCCAGCTGGACTCAGGTGATCCTTCTGCCTCAGCCTTCCAAGTAGCTGGAACTACAGGCATGTGCCACCATGCTTGGCTAATATTTTTATTTATTGTAGAGATGAGGTCTCGCCATGTTGCTGAGACTGGTCTTGAACCCATGGGCTCAGGCAATCCTCTCACCTTGGCCTCCCAAAGTGCTGAGATTATAGGTGTGAGCCGCCATGCCCAGAAATACACACTTTTTTAATAAATAAATTCCAGCTTTCTTTGGGTATCCCCTCATAAAGTATTAATGCCAGAGGTGTAAATTAGATATATTTGCATCACAAAATGTTAAAATTAGAACACAACATGGGTTGTGAGCTTCCTGAAAAATAATAATAGCATTAAGTCTCTGAGTTCCAGAGTATTCAGTGGAACATAATTTCATGGGGATTTAATGGATGTAAGCAAACACATAAAAATATATTTGGAAAACAATAGGCTAAAAACATATGCAAAATTATTTTTCTGTGGTTTCTCAATGCCTGTACTATTCTATTGTGTATTTTGAGTGTCCAAAAAAGAGCCACTGAATGTTTATAGCCTTTTCACAACCTATTTGAAACTGAGCATTTTTATTTCCTGAATGTCATAAGGAGCTAGTGTTGCATGGAATATCCTTAAATATTGGCTTCCAGGGCATACAAAGCCAGGTTACAATGTCACTATAGCAAGTATTTTTCACTAGTTGTAGTTCTCCTAGACATCATTTATATCTATATCTGCCTCTCTTTATATACGTGTATATATATATATATATATATACACACACATATATATGTATATATGTGTGTGTGTGTGTGTATGTACACACCCTCTTATTTTATGTATTCCCTGTTAGTAATTTTGAATGCTTTGTGGAAAGGGTTAATTATTAATCTAATTAAACACTATTTATTATTTTTGTACTGTGGTATAACAAAATAACCTACCCAAATAAATTGGGGAATTGTGATGCTCTTTCTCTAACTGTATCAGTGTACTTTCCTTAGATTTTGTATCATTTCTCCCATTATAGTTCCATGGTTATTTATCCTAGTCATGCTCTCAGTGAGTGGGCCCCAAACTTTCCCTCTTGTGGAAAAAAATTTTCCATGGACAGTAGGAAGTGGGGTGGAGATCATCAGGTATTAGATTCTCATAAGAGCGTACAACCAAGGTCTCTCACATGTGCAGTTCACATAGGGTTTGCCTCCTATGAGAATCTAATGCCTCACTGATCTGACAGCAGGCAGAACTCTCGCCCACTGCTCACCTCCTGCTATGCGGACTGTTTCCTAATACACCACGGCCCAGTGATTGGGAACCCCTTTTCTAGGCAAATCTTATATGTGGAGTATATTGGAGTAATGGTGAAAAATCACCCCTCAGTTCCAGAACCTGAATTGAAGTTTTCTTCATCAAACTATCAATTGAATTATTTGCTTACTTAAACTGTAACTCTACAGCAGAATTTGTTTTTAATGTTCTCTCTCTCTCTTCTCTATCTCTATCTCTATTTTTATATGTACATTTATATGTATATAGACTTGAGTGATACCTCTGTAAGTTATACCATAGAATTGACTATTTTTCCTGAAACTGAGAAGAGAACATTGGACTTGGCAAGAGGTGAGTATTCAGAAATTTTAAAGAACAGTTTCAGGAAACAAGTGGGCACTAGGTTCCATGAATAGAATCCTCTCTTCCATTATTTATCACAGTGGGATTTATTTTAATAAATGGAACATTTTTTCTGAGTTTAGAGGACAGATGTCAGTGTCAAATCAGGCACAAGCAACACAAAGAATGGGCTAGACACTAGACAGTCCTCCGCACAATTTTGTGAAAAGATATTGCTACTAAATTGCAAGGAATGCTCTTGATATGTAACTATCCCTATAAATTCAACAATATGTGTTGAGTTCCGAATTTCAAATCTATATTCGAATATTCTAGGAACTGGGGGATATGGAAATGATTAAGACTCTGTCTATGCCTTAGAGGGATTTACATCACATTTAGGCAATTTAATTCAATAACAGACATTCATAAATATATGTTTCACTGGCATATCCTGCTGATACTTTTTAATGGTATTTGGATAGTTAAGAATGTATGTTAAGAATGTATGTTTCTTACTCAAATGTTTTCTTTTCGGACATCTATCTATGTTTTGTTGTTCCTTTAACCTGGGATTCCTTACTCCAGATATTCATATCTGACTGTTCCTGTCCTCCAGAGCTTAGCTAAAATGTCACATATACAGAGATGTCTTTCTTAATCTATCCCAGTCCATTATTCTTGGTCATACTATTAGTGCCGAATTTATTCTCTAATTACACTCATCACTACATGATATTAACGTATTACCACTTTGGTTTTGTATCATATCTGTGTAGCATATTAACTATTTGAAGACAACAGACTTGTCTACCTTGCACATCGCATTTTAGGCAATCAGTCACTAAGTTTTAAGTGAAAATGGTCCAGTTAAAAGAGAAGTGAGAAGAAAAGAATGGCAGTATTTAGTCAGCTCTGACCAGGTAGGGAATCATTCCATTTGGTGAAAGGAACATTCCTGCTACTGAAGAATTGTTCTCTATTATAAAACATAGATGGTTTGTTGCACCTCACCATTGTCTGGGTGAAACAATCCTTATCTCTATCTCCCTTTGTTCTAAGTCCAAGCACAGCAAACAAATGCAGTATAAAGTAACTTATCAGGTACCTGATTTCCAACAAACTCCAGAAAGCAGATATTATGGTTTAGGAAGTTGTATCTTCCATCATAAATAAATACATTAACATTTGATTTAATTATCCATAGCTTGCAAAGCTGAGTATCTTAAGTCAGACTTCTTGCACTGTATAACCTCTGGCTATAATTGTAGCTGCTTATTTGACCTAGAAAGCTAAGAATAGGATGTTGAAGTATGGTGACCACACAGAAAAATGTTGCCCTGGAAAGCCTTTTTCGAATGACCAACAAATTCCTTTAGGAGTCATTTTCAAGAGTGGTATGAATTCTATAAGTGTAATAATGTTCCAATACAGCACAACAATATGAAAATACCTAGTTTGATACTAAATATGGTGCTTTTAAAAAGTGCTATATGTTTGATAAAATGTCTGTCACTTTGAGAAATATCTCAGTTTCTAGTGTCCAAGTTTTCAAAATAGCTCATGGGATGCTAAAGGCAGTCTACATGGGCCTAAAAATCACCACCTGATATTAGCCTACTTAATTATTTTACATCTTTGGTTTTTTGTGATCTCTAACTAGAAAGTCTCTGTAATACTAAGTTGACTTGTGCACTTAACTAATATAATGGATACCTATAGACAGGTAAAAATACTAGTTCTTTAAAATATAAGGCATAAAAACTTTATATTATTTATAACATTTAGATAAACTTCAAAATACAAGAATAACACCAGTGTTATAATCTGAAGCATCAATATTAAGATCATAAGTATAAAATGCCCTCTAAAGCTTTTTTGCAAGGAATCTTCTATTTACTAGATTATAACTGACTTGATGGCTTAATTTTTTATTTCTGCAAACACAGTTCTCATAGAAGCTCAATTATTTCTGAACATTTGGATAGTTTTGGTCATGTAAGATTTTATTCCATTTTGGACCATGAATATAAGTCAATCTTAGACACATTATGTGTACCTTTTGGGGCACAGATAAACAACATTTTCCCCATTTCTTCATTTTTACTATTAAATGTATGAAACAGTTTTGAAAGATACACCATAGCAAGTTAAATGTTTAATCATAGAATCTGATTTAGGTTCCATGTATTTATTATGTATTTTCATCATTGATAGCACATCTGTGATCATTGTTTACTTTGAATATGGTTATTTTTAATATAATCATCTGGAAATAGTTGCTATTCAAAGTATAGATACTTCCAGGTTATTCCTGAAACTCAAGTCAAATGAAGTACATTTTCCAATTTCCCACTGTAAACATAGTCTACTGGAGTAATCACAGCCTGTTAAGAAGTTTAAGACTGTTTAGTATCATTTAGGAAGCTTAAAATATCAATTTTATAATTTTAGTTACTTTACATAAATTGTAACAGATTTATAAGAATTTTATACAGGCTGATTAATGCCTTTCAAAAGCTTTCCTCAAATTTTATTTCTTTTTGAAGGACCTGTTTGATTTCATACAATGAGGAGATAATAGTCATAAAAATAAAATGCATAATTGATTAATAAATTCCTCATAAGGGTAAATAAATCCTTTCTCACTTCCAATGTTTTTAATTATAAAGATTGGGGTACAATTCGGGGTTAGGTATACAAAAGTTGATTATACAGGTACCCTTGATGAGGTATGCTCCCCCCCAGCAGTTTCCCTCAACTGCCAATCCCACCCCGCTTCCCTGACAGTTTCCCACTGCTCTACTCTCCACCATTCTAAATAATCTCCCTCTTTTTCCATCCCCGTCCTGATTCACTAAAAGTTAAAAGAGTTATCAACAGTTGAAGTTTATGTATGTGTCTCTGCTCTGGAGTATAAGCTGCAGGAGCCCAAGACAAAAGTTCAAAAACTAATTTTGGGAACTGCTGAATCTGAAGACATATGCTTTTGGTGGCATGCCTAAAAATAATTAGCTATGTTTAATTCCAAAAATAGACTTTTAGCATCTGCCAATATTTTAAGAACTGGAGTAGAAACTTAAGGGATTTGTTTGTTTTTTTTAAATGAGACATGGCTGTTCTGTATGCCTGCCCAGGTAATGTTTCTATGCCTGTATGAATAAGTAGATTGAAAATTCAAGGTCTCCTTCTTGGCTTATGTGAATGATACCAATTGAACCTAATTCCCAAGCCCATCTCAGGATATAGTTGCTTTTATACCAGTGCTGGACCAGTGTCCATTCTCTTGCTTTTAGTTTACTTTTTGTAAAAACTAAAATCAGAATTCTTACAGTAGTTCCTAAGAACATCTAGATTTATTAAATATACAATTGCCAGTTTGTATTCCAATTAGAGAGACTTTTATGTTTTGGATTTTTAGTTTTGACTTTAAAATTCACCACGAGCCCTAGGGCCAAAAGTAATAATACCCTACTCCAATTGCTTCCCATGGAAGGAACCATATGAAACTCTTAATGTGTTGATACAACTCATAATGTTTCTTCAAATCTATTAAAAGCATTTTGTGATGACATATCTTATGATGGATCTTACTTATTCATTGTCCTTGTTTCTTCAGAGAGTAACTTTGCAATTTACTGTTTAAGAAAACTGGAATTATAACCCTTATTGCAAGTTTCTATGATAGGGAAGAGTGGCTAACTGGGAGGAAAGATTTTTGTGGGGGTACACTCACAATTCATTCTCAAGATGGTACCTTCTCGGCTTTTTTAAATATCTGCTTACCTTGAGTACAGAGATTTCTTCCTCATTTAATCGCTCTCACTATTTTGTTTGGATTGAGAGATCTGGACCTCTCACTTCTTCTTACACACTTGCAAACAATATTCCAGTTTTCAATCTTGTATTTACCTGTGTCCTCATAGGTACATGATGTCTAATTTCTGAGCTTTTGGAGAGTCTACAGCTTTAATCATCTCTCTTCACACTTGCTTCATTTTTCTGTAGGCATTTGGGCTTCCAATATCACTGCTCTGCTAAGTCTTTACCACTTGACCATCTGCATTTCATTTCCTATCATTTTATTGACATTACCTCTCTACCCTCATTAATTCTCTCCTTCTTTGCCCTTTCTGGGTTTGTTTCAGTACAGTCAATTTAATGACGTTTCAGGAGGGAGTAGAGATAAATGTGTGTGTCCATATGCCATATTTCTTCTTATTCTATTTATTACCGAGAGTAAAAATACCAGTAACAAGCTTATGTAATCTTAAAAGCAGTTATGAAATTGTGCTGCCAATCTCCCATGCTTTAACCTGATTTTTTAAAAGCATCCTCTCATGATCTTATTTATAAATGCTCCAAACATTTTGTGATGATATTGGTTTTAGTTTTAATGCATTAGAGATGTGTACATCAAAACTACATTTAATAATTGATATATTTGATGTCTAAGTTAGGTTCTGGAAACATCCTGTTATACTTGTACATATTCTTTCTCTGTCTCTTGGGTTCATCTGTCCTGCACACTTAAATCCTAAGAACATGTCCCACTAGTTCTTAGCTTTAGTTTCCCTTGGGAATTCCTGTTTATGTTGCAATTGGTCTCATGACTCTTTTGTTACTCTCTAGCTGTGATGGTCATATTTTCTGAAATAAAAATCAGAATTTATTGTCTGTTGGTTTAAAAAAAAACAAGTTTTCTGACTTGTGGATTGATTTTAATGAAAGCATAAAAGTAAAATTACCTCTAGTAATAGTTCAATTAATAAAGCCGTTTTTGAACTATGGGTCAATATTAAGCAAAGTTGAAAAGATAAAGTGATCGCTGTCGTTGAGGAACTTCAAGCATAAGTATATAGTTAATGCTTTTTCTTCATTGAGAGAGTACATCATATAAAGGAAATTAGAACTAGAAGATCCCAGGAGAATGGTGGAATGAGGTAATGATAAGGTGTGGTTAACCAGATACTGGAAATATTTCAGTGAAGAAACAGCTTTCTCAGTGCATTCATATTTTATTTAAACAGACAAGAAAACAGATTCACCCTCCCAGCCTTATAATCATGGAAGACAAGCTGTGAATATACTCTCACAAAAATAAAAAATAAAAATAATACTCCACCAACTTATCTCTTTAGCTTTAGGGTTAAACACGTAAGTAATTCAAAATAACCTTGAATTAGCACACTCTGTAGCCATTTTAATGCAAACAAAAAAGTAACCCTGGATAAATTTTCTTTATCCTTTAAAGATAGAAACAATCTATGTTTTTTTCTGCCACGAGTAATTTACATTGATTTGGTTGTATTAAACTCAAGGCCAGTTGTTTCACTGTTTCTCCAATTTCTAATGGCTTTGAGTTCTTGGAAGTGGCTATAGCCACGTGCCCCAATTGCTTAAGGCATTGATTCAGTAGATTTTAAAATAAATATATAAAACTCAAGGCAAAATATTGAACAATTTCCTTATGGTTTAGCAGTCCCAAGACCACAGATTTGTAAAGCAGAACATAATAGAGTAACTGGGAATTGCGCTTTTTTCTATCCTTGAACTTCATCAGTTTAATGTGACAATGTTATAGAAATGTTGTGGAAACATTATCCTAAAGAATAAAACAACAAGAATGACTAACTGGCTTTCTTTAGAATAGATGCTATTCACATGAGCTAATGAGCAGGGAGAGAGACGGCAATAAATACTGTCTTGTGCCATTATAATTAATAGCAAGTTTTAGTTATTTTCAAAATATTTACTCATATTATTTTAAATGGAAGAGCTGCATGTGTGTACTTAAGCTTTTACTGATTCACAATCTTCTACAACTGTGCAAAATTTGTGTAGAGAAAAGAACCACGGTATAAAATTGGTATTTTTCTGAATGTTTACTTACATTCATGTTCCTGATACTCACTATTTTCCTGAATATTTTGATATCTGGGGAAATATATTTTCATATTAATTTTAACAAAATTTCGATTTAGTTAAACAGAAAGTCCAAATTAAATGGTAATGATCATATAACCAAGAAAGGAGCATCATCCCCTGAAAGCCTATCACGAAAGTCATAGTAGAGGCAAGAACTAAGATATAGCCTAGAAGTGCCATTCATGCTCATACTCTGAATGGTGAGGATTCTCCCATGATGCATTTGCATGTACTTCTCCTATAAGTTGATTGAGAAAATGCATATGTCATAGGCACTCTGAATTCTTTGTTTGAACACGATTCATATCTCCTTAATCAAACTATACCTGTAAGCTTTTTTTAAAAATTGCAGCAAATGATTTCAGGAAAAATAATATTTATCCAATATACCAATCATGTACTATGCAAATACACACTGCTCAAGCTCTTGTAATTAATCACTATCACCCATCAGGGTCAGTTACTTATCAATTGTAATCATTATCTAGGCTACTTGGATTTACCAAGAAAAATGTCAATTCCATTTCCTTTTTTTGTTTGTTTGGGTTTTTTTGGGGGGGGCATTTGAAGACAGTTGTTTTCCTGCCATTGTTATAAACATAAATCACCCTTGCCTCTAGAAAGCATCTGTCATGTAGTTCAGCTCTAAGGGAATAAAATCATACAATAATTTTGAAGGCGCATTTCCAAAGTCTTATTGCATCGTCAAATATATGAGAGGAAACTCATTGGCTCTTCTTGTGACCAGGCTTCTCTCTGTTCCTCCACCAACACTCCAAGAAAGGTGGAGTTGCAAATTTGATTGATTAGTCTACACCTGAGCTCATGATTAACAATGAGTAGATGTGGGTAGAGTTATGCTTTCTAAAAAGTTGAAAGCCATATTTGACAAGTTTTTTCTTTCGTTTTTTGCTTTAAAGAAGTCATCAGTGCCAGACAGGACTTGAATTCTCAGGACAGGCCATTCATATTTATATGATTCATATTCTCTTTCTCTCTACCACACACTCTCCTTCTCTCAGGAATGAGCACACGCATATTCCTCCAATATAAATTCAGGAAGAGTTCTTCCTTTTCTTTCTTGCGTGTTTCCTTTATTCTTTCTTTCCTTTCTCCCTTCCTTTCTTCTTTCCTTCTTTTCTAACTTTCCCTATTTTAAAGGTCCAGGTTAGGATCCCACTCTGTGTTCTCATGCTTAAGTGTGACTTAGATGTCACATTCAGGGTGACATACCGTAGTTCAGACTAACTAGTTTAGACTTTAACTGGAGGTCTAGTTGTTTACTACCAAAAGAGACAATGCAGCATAATGAAGGAACATTTCTTTAGAATTAGACTTATAATTCAAATTTTGTATGAGCTGAGTAAAACTGAAAATAAATTTGAGCTTAACTTTTTTATCTAGAAAATGGAGATAATATTGTAATGAAAGTTTTATGAGTATTTAATAAGTTGATATGTATGAAGATAACACCATCTTGAACAAGATTATCATCATATTATTCCTCTGTTTAATAATAAGCACAATATATGCATGATTTCATTATTATCAGTTCCATTTACAACTTAGAAAAATGAGAAAAAAATTTCAATATTTATCTAAATTGGCATGCCAATTAGATGAAGGGCAGAGTCAGGATTTAAACTCAAGTCTGTCATATTCTAAAGCCTATACTCTGAACTGCTATCTAATAAGGTCTCCTACATGTTTCCTTTATTGATATAACTGGTTTATCTCATTTTGTTTATGTACAACATATACATGAACTGGATTTAGGAAAGAATTGTATATTCTTTTCTGGATCTCTGAAGATACATTTACACACACACACATAAACATACACACATACATACATATATATTTCTCTTTCTGTATACATATATATGTGTGTATATATGTATGTACATATGTATGTATATATGTATGTGTAGAAAGAGAATATGTATATGCAGAGAGACAGAATGAGAGAGAGAGAGAGAGACATAAATATACACACATACACATACACTCACTGAATACTAGTTTTAATCAAGTCAAGGGGTGCAGCCACATATCAACTAGATCTGCATTGTCCCAATAACATAGCTTCTAGTAATGACTTGATATTTACATTTAAGTTAATTAAAATCTAACAAAAAATTAAATCCTCAGTCATACTGGCCATATTTCAAGAACCTAAAAGTCACTTGTGGCTAATACATGTATTCAACAACACAGATACAGAAAAATTCCATCATTGTACAAAGTTTTATAATACTGAACTAGATGAATATCAATGGGAATGTGAAGAAATTTCTCAAGAAATTTGTCTATACCGAATTCTTTGTCACAGAAGAGAAAGCATTTAATTTGAAAATTCTCGTGTTGGATCCTAACATACACACACACACACACACACACACACACACACACACACGCATAAACTCAAAATTATGCAGATCAAATACACAGAGAACTGAATTTCATTCTGTAATATTTGTTTCATGATTACCCTGAATCTGAAGCTGTATGTAAAACGATGTTCTGTGCGAATACATTCTTAAGCAAAGGATAGCACACAGATTCTGTTATTACTTACTCACTTCAAATGATTCTAATCTTGGACACTTCAAAATGCAAGCAGACCTTCGAAGCTGTATAAACATTAGTCATCCTCATTATTTGAAAGTTCCTAGAGAGTTCAATTTGCTGGAGAAGCCTCAATAAAGGAGGAAGGAAATATAGTTATTTAGGAACCCCTGTGTTTTTCTAGGAAAAATTTATAACAAGTGTGGAGAGATGGCATTCTGATATATTGAACCAATCATTAGAAACAGTCCATGCAGCCACAAAGATATGGAAAATGAAGAGCCAGAGTGATCAAACAATTTCAGGAAAATAAACAGATAAGCACAAAAAATGAAATGAATCAGCATGCCTTTCTTTTCCCTGGATTTCTGAGGATCTATTTGGTAACTGGTGATGGAATAGTGACTTAATAAGAAACACATATATTTTCTCTTCATGGATCCTGGGTTGTTTTTTTTTTCATCTTTAAAGGGAGCAGAAGTCATTTGTATAAAAATGATTTATCTTACTCTTCTTTTCTATTATTCAGTAAATGTAAAATTATCACCCAACTCAGTTCATAAATAGACACTTATCAAATACTTAATAAAAAAAATCTCTAGGTATCATCAGACATTACATATATCCTCTATCATTATATATTTATTTAAAATGGTATAAATTAATATTAGATTCATTTAAATCTGAAAAATGATTGGCAGAATATTACTATCAACACAGTAGGTTAAGTTTGTTTAATGGAAAAACAAAACAAAAAAAACCAGCTATCATCTATGCATTGTTTGCAAATATCAGTTACATTCTAAGTATGCAGTATTCCCTAATTTACCTTCAATGTCTACATTTGGAAAGAATGGACAAAGCTTTGCTTTTACATATACATTTAAAATATGCTTGTGAAAAATATAAAGATTATGCTTGACATTGTATCACAGAAGATATGAAGAAATTGAACAAAAGGAAAAATAAATATTTTTCCTAACTTGAACAAAACTTTACAATATTAGATACAAGGATACAATTTTGATATTAGGTTGTAGAGAAAGTAAGAGCTAAAGATAGAATTTTCTTAAAGGTATGTTGATGTTTTTGGTAGTAAATAGGATAAACTTTTTTTGAGCAAAATTTCTTTATTTTTACATGCATAAAAGCAGTGGAATAATATTGTTGATGGACCATGACAATCTCTTTGTCTGCATGCCTACTCTCCTGACAGCTGTAAATTGTTGAAGCTGTGCAGATATTCAAGGCAGTCATTTCCAATAATTTGTAAACATCTTTTTCCAAGGATGTTGCAGCAATCTGTACAAGGTTTTGTCTACACTTGAAAATACACTCAAGGATTTTTCTACTTATCCAAAGAAAATGTGTTTCATATCAACCCCTAACTTCCATTTTTTCCAGAGAAAATCTTAGAACATATCTCAGAAAACTTCCTCTGGGGACTTTTTCATATTCATTTGAATGACAATATGAAGGCGGTACTATAGGTTTGTCTGGCTGATTTCTTCATTTTCTTTCCTATCAGCCCATAGAATTTACTAGGAGCCCACAGAAGTGTAGTTCTAGAACAGAATCTTTAGGGAATACTAAGAAAATCATGTCAGGTACTAAAGCAGCTATTTTTTATGTAAAGTAAACAGAAATGCTGTAGATTATAATTGTCCAAATATAAGTGAAAATTCATTCTCTGTGAGTCAGGCCAATGGTGCACACATGCTCCGCTCTGTTTTGGCAATCTGGTGCTACAGTAGAAAAAATTACTAATCTCAGAATGAAAACAAGTCAGCTGATTTCTCCAACCCTTCTGTAAAATGTAATTTAATTATAACCACACAGTAAGAGTATATTCCAAGACTCTAAAAACTGGAGTTTAAATGTGAGCACCAGTGGGACTGAATGGCATGTTCTGCACATCCCTACTGTGTTTTTAATGACATGGGAAATTTTAAATGTGAAAAGATCCTCTTGCTTCTATAGGAAATGTCATAATTCTCTTCATGGATTCTTGGCTGCAAGCAAGGCAGGGCTATCCTGAGTGTGGCTGGTATTGCTGCTCCTTTATTTTCAAGGCCGGGAGGCTAGCACATGAAGATGCCCTCAAAGTCAGAAGATGATTTCAGAGATGGGTTATGTAGCTCTGGTATCTAATATTGGGGTTCTCCTTTAGAATTCATATTTCATAAAGGAAAAATAAAACACAGAGGGGTCAATTCCCCTCTTCCTCCCACATCTACAAGACTTCAAAGTTTATACTTGGAAGATCTGGACATAGTAGACGAGCAAAGTGCTGGGTAAAGCTCACCTTATAAATTAGTGTAGGAAAATATGGGCAACTGATGCTGACTATGTAAGTTTCAAGAATCAATAATAGTTAGCAGTCAAAAGGTAAAAATATTATGTAGATAACGGTCATAAATGGAAATCTGCGTTAAAATCTATCTGCACATGTGAATTGGAAACTTTATATTAAAAAAAAAAGATATTCACTGTGCTTGAATCATGTTTTTGACCTGGAAGAACAAGTGAACATCTTCTCTTCACATATTGAATGGGTCAGTTTAATCAAACGACTGGTAGGCCAAAGAGTTACATGATAAATTCTGAATAAAAGAAATCTTAGTCAAGCGTTGTGCATTCGTGTGTGTGCGTGTGTATGAACTGAATTGATGGAAGTGTCTAATCCATTACATCAACATGGTTATAGCAGCATATAAAATACACAGGACCAGAACTCATCACAGAAACACTCTTCATAGTCACGGTATTGATTTCAATTATGATACCTTCCTTGCTAATGCATTCCGTGCACCTGTCGAGAGGCAGAGAAAGCAGGATTAAATCAAGCTGAAAGTCATACCTGCAGGAAAAACAAACAAACAAACAAACAAACCAAAACTTCATGTCGCCCAAAGAAAGAGGAGAGAAGCAAACACTGCAAGCTACGAGAGTCATTCAGAGAAATGTGCTCAATAGCATAGAGTTTAAAATCGCCCATAAAAATGAATACATTATCCATCTTTTTCTTTTTTGGCACTTCTGCAGTTGACATTACCACTGTCTGCTGTGTTAAGATTGGGAGAACTAAGCTGGAAAATGTGATAGCAAATCCTTAACTCCAGCAGCAGTATACAGGGCAGGTTGTTAAACTGCCATGTTAGCAGAATGCATAAATGCCAACATTATTTTAGAATGATTTATTACATCCATAATGGTCAAAATAAATCAATGTGGTCTCATAGACCACAACCCATGGATAGCTTTTCTAATTCAGGGTTTTGCAGATGACATTTTCTATTAGGATGACATTTCAGACCTTTAAAATTAACATTTGGAATTTTGCGGGGAATTTCTGGAGATCTCAACATATTGTTTTAATTATTTTGGAAGGAAGAATGATTAGTAAAGAAGTTAAATGACAGAGGGGTAGAAAAAAGAATGAGTGAAATAACTTGCTTAGATATCCATCACTATAGGAATAGCAATTACAAGGGCAGTTGTACTGTAATCTGATTACAATCTGATTGCTGTGTTGACAACATAAACATCACTACATATAAACTTCTGCTGACCAGAAAGCGCAAAGGAAGCATAACTATCTGAATTTAGAATGCAAATCAAAAATTATACATATTCAATTTTGTTAAGAGTGTATGAATACAGCACATTATCTTTTGGAATGTTAATTTTTTTCAATGAATAAAGCAAGGATTTCTATTGGTAACAATATTTCTTGAAACTAAAATGGCACATTTATAATCATTATTGAAGTCACTGCATTTTATAGTATGTCACCTTTAAAATAACATGCCATTCATTCAAATAAATGGAAAAGTAAATTAGAAATTCCTCATAATATGAAAGAAAAAAGATATTTGGTGGTTTGATGATATTTTAAACTTTATTCTCTTGTGCATATAGAATTTTAATTTTTATGCCAACATTATATAAACAGCAAACAGTATAAAAATCTATAATACTCTTGTTTTGAATAATGAGAGAGACAAAGACTAGACATTTATTAATATAGTTAAACAAATCATCAGTGCTGATGCTGTCACTAAATTCATGATCATAATGATGAACATAATGAATATTTGTATATTTAACTCTGAATTGTACCCCACATCTTAAAATTTAACAAATTTTTTAAATAATAAATTCATGATAGTATATAAAAACTATATTTGTTATATTAAGTATATATGCTATGCATAATACTTTATATGCAATACTATATATTATATATATATAAAGTACATTTAAATTGAGTAATGTATTATATTGGTATAGTTTTTTTAAAAGAATCATAATACCCTACTTAAAATGAACTTCTGAAATAAGAAATCTCAGTAAAATTGATTAGGCCATTTCTCCTCTAAGTTAATAAACACCAAGAATAAATGAAATGGCTCCTGTGTATCTCTGGGGTAATACATTGGGAATTATTATATTTTATTTTATTTTAAAGATGTGGGATACAATTCAGGGCTAGATAAGTAAATGGTCAATATAGAGGTGAAGTTTGGGCCTCCCATTGGTCCTCATTTTGCCTGATTTACAATCAGGCACTCTTATTAGTGTTATGTGCACCCTCTCTTCCTTGGTAGTGACCCGCTACTGCCAATCCATTTCATGTAGTATTATGATAAATGCTCAGGGTCCACTTATGAGTGAGAACATGTGGAACTCTGTTCTTTGTTTCTGTGATAGAACACTGAGTATGCTGAAATTTTAAAATAATTATTTAAGTTGAGAAAATAAAGACTACTGAAATCAGCGTTCAGGGAAAAAAGAAAACAAAAAATTGTGATAAGTTTATGCCAGTATACCAAACATAGCAGTCCTGTTCTTACTCTTATGCATAGAAATTATTCTCTACATGAGCAAACATTGCCATAGAAAAATCACTATTTTTAAACAGTCTTGAAAATCTTTTTTCTGAAATATTTTATTCATATTTTCCTTCTGAAAATGTTCTTATTTTCCCAGATTTTAGTTTATATTGCCTCCTTTGTTGCTCTGAAGTCCAAAATAACCCTCACATTTTGAGCCCTATGAAAGATATTTTGTGGCTTACGACAGGTTTTGGTTCAAGACCCCCTCTTACAATTTAGCTCTAAGATATTGAGAAAAACCCATGACTACATGACATAGATACTGCTTTTAAAGAGTAGGGTTTACAAAAATAACAAAAAAATTTATTAACAAAAAGTAAGGTATGTTATTTTGAGATATTGTCTGCAGAAATAAGGGTACCCAGGTAAAAAGATTAGAATAATAATTTATTATGAAAATTGAGGTGATAAGTAAATTACATATCCTAAGGAATAATTTGGAAGCAAGAAAGGAGATATTTTCTTAAAATGATCTGAAATATAGACTAAATATAAAACTTAATTTGGAAATGGATAGAGTGGAGGCAGAGTTAAAGATCTGCTGACCTTGATCTGAACACTGGTGTCTGGATTATAGTTGTGATGTGTAATATATAGTTCCTCTGAGACATTAAGAACCTAATATTGAATTTCTAACTTGTCACTTTGGTTACATAAATATGAATGGAGTCTACTAAAGAAAAATGAAGTCCCTAAGCCAGTTAAGTAGGCACTTACCATATCCTCCAGTGACTTGATCTAACATTCTAACAATTAGTACCAATCTGCTTCTCAGATAATCACCTCTGTTCAGTTTACCTAATCCAAGTCTATACTGAAGTGAAAGAGTCACATGTTCTCCACCATGATGAACAGAGATGATGAGGCCTTGGAAGAATTTTGTATCATCTTATAGCCAACATCTCTAGGAACAACCTACTTCTTTAAACTAGATTTTGCACTGGACATTGGGTGAAGAACATGAGATTCTCATATACTAATGCTTGACTATTCCCTTCTTGAAGACTAAAGTTCTTCTTGAGTCTCCATCTCATCACAGGCAGGCCATTGGTCACTACAGACACAAGAATAAGATTTCAAATTCTTACTTCAAATTTCTTGAGACTACATTTGCACATTAACTTGGGCAACATGAAACTTGTCTTCACTGGTGGCCATTTGCCAGAAATTCGAATCACTTAACTCCTTTGGATGTCAACGCATACAGGCAGACAGTCGGTTTTCTCACCTAGCAGCTGCAGTTGGATTAGTTTTGCAGAGCCTAGACACCTTGACTCGAGGGTGGCACTATTCTGTTAACTATTCCCTGACAATTCCCCAAATTTCACTGATTAGTTAAGAAATATTTATGGATGTCTTTATGTGCCAGGCATCCTTGAGAGAACTAAAAGAAATAATCCATGCTTTCGAGAAGCTTAACATTCAGAAGTACCAGTTGCTTTCTTCGTATTTCCTCTTTCTTTAGCCTGTATAAAAACTGGTATTTAACTTGGAGCTTCCTGTTCAGTTACACTCCTTTATAGTTCAAAATGAAAGATATACTTGCGTTATTCCTTATTTTAGAGGTTCTTTTTAAAAGTCTCATAAATAGCAAGAATAATGCCAAGAAAAATTTCATATTATTGCTGTCAAATTGTCAATATATTTATTTTTCTTGTTGGAGGCAATGTGAATACATATTCCTTAAATTATAATTTTCCTACAGAATGCCTGTCACTTAGATCTTTTGTCAAGATTATATTAAGGTTCTGTTTTGGCAAATCAGTTTAACTTCCTTCATAAAGCTATCATGAAACCTAGACTAGATAGGTGACTTTTCTTGCTGTGAATTTCTATGTTGATACACTTCACAGTTAATTATGCATGTTGTAGACCAGCATTCTACAAAGTGTGTTCTATGGAACAATGAAACTGCTATATAGTCTGTGCAAAGAGATTTTCATAGATTGTGAAATGTTACATACTGTTTTCTTCTTAGAAACTCATACTGAATATTAAAATATTTAAAATTCTAGTTACAGCCAACCTTCCATATCCGCAGGTCCCACATTCACTGATTAAACCAACTATAGATAAAAAGTATTTTGAAAAGTCCAGGCTGGGTGCAGTGGCTCACGCCTATAATCCTAGCACTTTGGGAGGCCAAGGTTAAAGGATTGCCTGAGCCCACGGGTTCGAGACCAGCCTGGGAAACTTGGCGAGACTTCATCTCTACAATAAACCAAAAAATTAGCCGGGCGTGGTGGCGCATGCCTATAGCTCCAGTTACTTGGAAGACTAAGGCGGAAGGATCACCTGAGCCCAGCAGGTCAGTGACAGAGTAAGACTCTGACTCAAAAAAAAAAAGAAAAAAAAGAAGAAAAAGCCGGACTCGGTGGCTCAGCCTGTAATCCTGTACTTTGGGAGGTGAAGGTGAGTGGATTGCCTGAACCCGTGGGTTCGAGACCTGCCTGAGCAACTTGGTGAGACCTCATCTCCACACTAAATAAAAAATCAGCCGGGTGTGGTAGCACGCGCCTATAGTTCCAGGTACTTGGAAGGCTGAGGCGGAAGGATCACTGGAGCCCAGCAAGTCGAGGCTGCGGTGGCCAGGAGCGGCCACTGCACTCCAGTCTGGGTGACAGAGTGAGACTCCAACACACACACACACACAGACACACACACAAAAGTTCAGAAACATTTTTACTTCATTGCTGATGTGTACTATGTAATTAGGCCTAGGATGATTGTATGTATACTGAACATGCATATACTTTATTTCTTGTCATTTCCTAAACATTATTCCCTAAATAGTATAACTATTTACATAGTATTTCATTGTATTAGGTATTATAAGTAATCTAGAGATGATTTAAAGTATACAAGAGGATGTGTGGAGGTTATATGAAAACATATAGTATTTTATAAAAGGGACTTGAGCATCCAGGATTTTGGTATGCCCAGGGGTCCTGGAACCAATCCCCTGTGGATACCAAGGGATTACTGTAGTCCTATATAATCATTATTAAATTAAAGAAACTGAATGAACTTTGTTGAACAAAACATCTTCCAAACTTTGTAACCATAACTCCTTTAAAAAGTATAATACTGATTTTCAGAACAGGTTCATTATGGGAATCATCTTGTCTGCTGTTATACACATGCAAATTCATGAGTTTAAAAGGGAGTCCTGGGTACCAGTAGCACATAGTAGGTCCTCATATAAATAGATCCAAATGAATGAATAAAATGCTGCTATGAATTTTTTGAGTTATTTGGATTTATCCAGAATTTTTTTTTTACTAAAGATCCTGAATATGCGTAAAAAGGAGTTGAACTTTTTAGATTTTTCAGGTCAATTACAAAAAGGATCCCTTTATTGTTAACTTACTCATTTGGTTTGTTGGCTGTACGTTCTCATATGGGCTGGTTTACATTGTGTTCCATTCTATGAGGAACCGAAGTCCTAGAACTCTGGCCTATAAAATCCCTAGATACTTCATAAATGCCTACAAATGGCCGTCAGGGAAATTGGGAAGCAGATGCCACTGAGTCCATGCTGGATCTCTACGTCTATTACAAAACAAGAAGCAAAACAATCAAGTAACACCTCCATCCCAAAGGAGAAAAATCCAAACAAACAAAAATTTTGAATCAAATGGAGATGTTGGCCAAGGATATATAATTAAAATTAAAAGAAATAAGCTCAAGAGATCTATTGTACAGCATGGTGACTACAGTTAATGACAATTTATTGTATTCTTGAAAAATGCAGGCAGTGGAAGTTAAGTGTTCTCACCACAAAAATGATGACTATGTAAGGTAATGCGTTTGCTAATTAGCTAGATTTAATTATCCTACAATGTACATATACTTCAAAACAACATGTTGTACACGACAAATACATAATAAAAACACATTTGCTACTCCTAATTGGTTGAGGAGGGGAGGTGTGGAGTCAGATCTACCCTTCAGAATAAAAGCATATGATTCTCTATTCATATTCATGTAAGAAATAATCGGGCAATTTTAGAAATTACTGGCAATAAAAGGAGATATTTCCAATTATTAGTCTAAATTTAAAAATACAATGTGAATTGCAGCTATTTCTAGACAAAGGAAGAAACTAAGATATTCAATGAATTATTAAACTTTACTCTTACAACATACAAAAGATAAAGAAATGCTTCAAGTAAGTCCCTGATCATTCTTATAAAGTCAGGTGCTTTTATTATCCCAATTTTATCTTGCATACACCAATATACCCAGTTAACCACTAGTTTAAGATTCACACTTGCTTCTTTCCTACAGAATATATTAATGTCTTGTTTGAATTTCCTTCAGAGTAAGTAAATATCTTTGCTAAGCCACTTATACCTCTGACTATTCCAGTCTAAATTCATTATGGGAAAATAACCTTCACAGCATTCATCAGAAAATTGTATCTATATTACCTTTTGTGAAATGTGCTATGGGTTTAGTTTAGAGATATGTTATGAATCCTACTCAAAAGAGAAAATCTGGGAGCATGAGCATATTCATTTTAAACATAAAAGTGAAATTTAGAGAACAAAGTATGACAAAAACATATACCTGCACATTTTTCTCATTTGATTAATTATTCAACTGCAACGTTTTTGTGAAAGAAATGTTTCCCATTCAGTAATTTTGAATTCATTCTACTTTGATAAAAATTTGGCAAATGTGAGGAAGCACTGAATATTACTTTTTAAATATTACTGTAACTTGGTATAAGTGTAACTTAAATAGTGCATGAAAATAAAAGGCATTTTCAGGTATTATATGACATTGTTCCTATAAAAATTCCAGTCAAAGTCATAAATCAGAGCTTTTGAATCAAATATCTATGTGTGCTAATGCATTTCTAACAAATAACTCATTTTAACTATTTCAAAAAATCCATTGGCATACAGGATTTTATAATCAGAGGTTCCCAGCTGCTCACCTTAAATTAAAACTTGAATTAGGTAAGGAGAAATGAAGAGATTAGCATTACCTTGGGTTTTATTTTAACCAAGTCACCTTTTGAATCCAACAAAAATTAGGCATTTCTTAGTCTGAACTTCAGGCAATTCCTAGGATAATTGAGACTATTTAATTTAGTTCAGTAAATATTTAGATGACTCCAAATGTGCACCGATCACTGAATAGGATGAGAGCTGAGTAAGATCAATCTCTGCGGTTAAGGAGCTGAAAAATCTAGAACTGAAGATAAGTCAAGTATACAAACAGCTTTATATTCAAGTCATAATATGATAAGTTTCAAAAATCAAGATGTGAGGAGAGGGGGATTACATAAATTTTTTTCTTCTCCTTCTTTTTCTTTTCTTTTTTTTTGAGTAGGAGTCTCAGTCTATCACCCAGGCTGAAGAACGGTGGCACACTCACAGGCATTGCAGCCTCCACCTGCTGGGCTTAGGTGGTCCTTCCCCCTCAGCCTTGCAAGTAGCTGGAACTACAGGCATGTGCCACCATGTCAGGCTAATTTTTTGATTTATTGCCCTTGGGTTCAGGCAATCCTCTCTCCTCTGCAAAGTGCTGAGATTAGAGACGTGAGCCACTGCGCCCAGTCTACATACAACTTTAAAGACAGTAGGATTCACTAAGTAGAGGTGAGCAGAATGGTACACCAGGGAGCAGCTGGAATGTTAACAAGGTGGGTAGAGAAATAAAATTCTCAGATATTTCTAGAGAATAAGACTAGTTTTATTGCAGGATGCTGAGTGACTTGAAAAGGAGAATTGAAAGGAAACAGAAGCAAGATTGTCTTGCATTTTAAATTATGCTCAGTTAGATAAACAACCACTTGTGGATTATTGAAGGATCCCGAATAGAGGAAAGGTAAAACATCTTAGTCCATTTACGCTGCTGTACAAAATCCCTGAGATTGAGTAGTTTTTAAGGAACGGAAATTTATTTTCTCACAGTTCTGAAGGCTGAGAAATCTAAGATCAAGGCTCCAGCAGGTTCAGTTGTCTGGTGAGGGCTGCCTACCACTTCAAAGATAGCGCCTTGTTGCATTCTTTAGAGAGGAGAAATGCTGCAGCCTTCTGTGGCAGAAGGCAGAAGAGCAAGGGAGCCAAACACTGCTTGAAGCCGCTTTTATAAGGGTCTTAATCTCATTCACAAGGGAGAGAAGCCCTCATGACCTACTTACTTCTTAAAGGTTCCACATCTTAACATCATCATATTGGCAATTAAATTTCAACATTTGAATTTTGGAGGGGACATATTCAAACCGTAGCACAAAATAATATTTGCTGCAGAAAGATTAATGAGATGCTTCTCAGGCTAATTAGGATGGGATGGGTGATCTTACCACCTCTCCTCTGGATTATTTAACTGGCTTTAGTGGCCAATGAAATAATCCAGAGAAGAGGTGGTAAGAAACAAATCATCATAGTGGCTATGGGAACAAGGAGATGGATAATGGAATTTGGATGCATATCATAATATCATTAACCAAAATATGGAAATCAAGAGTATGAATTATCCTTAGAAATAAGATAATGAGTTTGGTTCTAGATATCTTGAATTTGGAGTGTCAGTGATGTCTGATAGAGAAAGCCACAAGAGATTATCTAGGCTGGGTTGATGTATAATTTTGGATGTCATTTACATTCAAGGGACAACTGTAATCACTGTAATAGATGTGGTAGTATAATCAGTCAATTCATAATAAACCAAAAGACAGAAGTTTTCTTAAGTTGATACATAATATATTTACATATTTTGGAGGAAGACATAGTATTTTGATACAGCCATATAATGTGTATGAATAAATCAGGGTAAGTGATATATCCAGCACCTCAAATATTTATATTTTATTTATGCTGGGAGCATTCAAATTCTTCTTTTACAGCTATTTTGAAATATACAATAGATTATAGTTTGTTATAGTCATACTCTTACTCCTAGTAACCCTCTTACTCCTATTTCCTATCTCCCCTTCCTCATATCTTGAGTTTTGAAACTTATCATGGTATGACTTGAATATAAAGATGTTTGTATACTCGACTTACCTTCGTTTCTAGATTTTCCAGCTCCTTAACTGCAGAGATTGATCTTACTCATCCTATTCAGTGGTTGGTACACATTTGGAGTCATCTAAATATTTATAAAACTAAATTAAATAGTCTCAATTATCCTAGGAATTGCCTGAAGTTCATACTAAGTAACAAATGACTAATTTTTACTGGATTCAAAAGCTGACTTGGTAAAAATAAAACTTAAGAGAATGCTGATTTCTTCATCTCCCCTTATCTAACTCAAGTTTAAATTTAAGCTAGGTCTCATGAAGATAAAAAATAGATTGGTGGTTACCACAGGCCAGGAATGAAAGGAGGAGGGGAAGATGAAGAGAAGTTGATTAAGGGTACAAAAATACTATTAGATAAAAGGAATAGGATCTACTTTTTATTACCTATAGAAATACCAATGACATTCTTTACAGAAACAGAAAAATATTTAAAAATTAGTATAGAGTCACAAAAGATTGCAAACAAAGCAATCCTGGAAAAAAAAAAAAAAGAACAAAGCTTGAGACATCATAGTACCTGACTTCAAAATATACTACTAGCTATTTTAACCAAAACAGCATGGTAATTGCATAAAAACATATACATATGCCAATGGAACAGAATAGAGCCCCCAAATAAATGCACACAATTATAGCCAAGTCATGTTTTGCAAAGGTACCAACAACATACATTGGGGAGGCCTTCTTCAATAAATGGTGCTGGGAAAACTGGATATCCATAGCAGAGGAATAAAACTAGACTCCTATCTCTCACCATATACAAAAATCAAATTAAAGTGGATTAAATTTGTAAGGTTTTGAATGTCCATATTTAATAAGGCTAGAAGAACAGCAGGAAAGAGGGCCAGTAAATGAGAAAGAGAATAGCAAGAAACAAATGAAATAATCATGTACTAATTTAACAAATTCTATTATTAAAGATTATAAAATATTGCAGTATTTTAAAAAAAAATAATTCCTCAAATTACTGTTAAATGCAATGCAAAAAATACTAAGAGGACTTTTGTAGCAATTTGATAAAATTGTTATAGAGTTTAAAATAGTAAAAATTTTTTTTTCTAAACATAATGCCAAGACCATCTAAAGAAAAAGAGTGATAGTTTTAAATATAGTGAAAACTAAAATTTCTCAGTGAGAAAAAATTAAATAGCTTGAAAGACTGAGAAAATATTGTTAATATAGATGATGAACAAAATATAAATATCCTTTATATATATAAAGCATTCTTACAAATCAACAATGAAGAATGTACTTTAATAGAAATGTGAGCAAAATACATGAACAAGCAAGGTGAGAACTTCACATGAAAATTATAAAGCTGACCAAAACAGAGATATTCAATTTTACTAGTATTACAAAAAATAAAAAAAAGAAATAATGAGATACCTTTTAAAACATGCTAAATTGAAAAGATGTTAAAAATGAAAGTTGTATAAGGCTGAAACAAATGGACATTTTGACTTGCAAATTTTTAAAGTATTCACTATGGACAGTCACCAAAATCAGTTATCTCTACAGTCTGTCAATTTTATTGTCACTCTGGAAATTGATGCTAAATGAATTTACAGGAATAACTCCATGCTATGTCTACAACTTCTAAGGCTAGAAGTTCCTCCAAATTCCAAAAGCATAAATCTATTAAATTTTAAATGGTTTGTTATCACAATCCAGTCAAAACCACAAAAAGAGTTGTTGTATTGGAATACATTCTGAATATATCTCATTGGAGATTTTTAAGAATTAAATAAATAAATAAATAAAGGCAAAAGACCCAAAAGAATTCCGTCAACCTACAAGGTAAAACCCAAAATATGAATAGTATGAGAGTGGTTGTTTTGAGTTCTACTCTCTGGATCTGGAAAGCTCAACTACATCTCTAGTCTACCTGAATAATACCAACTTAATTTTCAAGATTCATCTACTACTTCTCTGAAGTTTTCTCTGCATTTATCTTTCCCTACTTCTGGCAGAATAAAAATGTCTTCCCAGTCTGTTATATTTGCCTCCATTATATAATACACCCTGAATCACTGGAATTTGTATTCAAAGATATTCTGGAGGGAGGGAGTGAGGGAGGGAGGGAGGGAAGGAGGGACGGGGAGAGAGAGAGAGAGAGAGAGAGAGAGAGAGAGAGAGAGAGAGAGAGAGAGAGAGCGCGAGCTGGATATTATGACCCAATCCACCCCTTAAAAATTCCTTCAAGTGTCAGATTAAGCTGCATAATTTAGGCCACATGATTTCTTTCACTCTGCTTATCCAGTTTAACTATCTTTATGGGTGAAATTATCTTGAAAATTGTCAGATAGTTCCTTGAAACTATGAATTTCAGGCAATGCGGTGTCTTGTTTGGATAGATAAGGACACTCTTCAGAAAACTGGGAAATCAAAATGTGGGGTGAAAGTCTCTGCTTTTTTGGGTTGGAAGCAATTATAGCTATTTTTAAAGAATACCCTCAAAAAGGTACAGTGATATGGACATTTGGGAAAGGGAAAGAGGTTAGGTAAGCTCTGATCCTAGCAATGAGGAAAACAACAGAAAGAGAGTAGGAAAAAAACTGATAGAGATAAAAATAAGGTATAATAATTCAACATTTATTGAATCTTATGTGAAGTTCAGTAACTTTACTAAATGAGGCTAAACTCTGGGGATATAGTTGTAAATTACACATCATTCTTTTGCCCAAGAAGATTCCAACTTAGTCGAGGAGACAGCTAAAGTTAGCAGAAAATACAGGCTAGGATGGAAGAAATCACAGGTGCTATAGCACAAGAGCACGTTGGAGTGCACCTAACCTAGCATCAGGAATCAGAAAAGGACTCCTGGCCGGGCGTGGTGGCTCAAGTCTATAATTTCACATTTTGGGAGACCCAGGTGAAAAGATTGCCTGAGCCCACGAGTTCGATACCAGCTGGGAAACTTGGCGAGATCTCATCTCTACAATAAATCAAAAAAATTAGCTGGGTGTGGTGGCGCCTGCCTGTAGTTCCAGTTAATTGGAAGGCTGAGGCGGAAGCATCGTCTGAGCCCAGCAGGTCGAGGCTGTGGTGGCCGTGAGCATGCCACTACCCTCCAGCCTGGGCGGCAGAAAAAAAAAAATCTCTTGGAGGAGGTGGTATCTAAGCTGAGACAGCTGTAAGAATGATTACCTATAAGAAGGAGAGCGTTAGAGAAAATTTGACAAAAGGCCCTTTAGTGCTGAAAGTATGCAAAATTACCAGGAATGGTGTCGTGAGTTCATTAGTGGTTTTCATCAGAAACAGGCAATTTAAAGTACGATTTACATCAGTGAGTACTAAACCAATTTCTCCCTAAATTTTAAAACTAGATAGGGTTCTTAAGCTTTGTATAGTTGTCTGGTATATGAGTCAGTTTGTAGACAGGCCAAAAATTTAATCTCAGTACCAGTCTGTGGAAAATCTAGAACCCATTATATTGTTGTGAATATTAAGAAAATTAGGGGTGTAAATCGCTTAGCATGGTGCTTGGCACATACTGAGTACTCAGTGTGTCGAGAGTTGTTATTATAATATGGTATATGCCCTCCAGTTTACAAATGAAAAATTTGAAGCTCTGACCATGTATGCGAATCCTACAGGAAATGGCAGAACAAGAACTAAAATCCAGACATCCTCAGAGGCTCTCGAGCTATTTTTAAACATTGATATGCTTCTGGCTCTCCTTAATACAATGGACCATAGCCTCTTACTGTTTGGGGGAAATAGAGCAGATGCTCAAGGAAAGAAAAAGAAAGGTTCAACTTCTCTTTGCTGTTTTCTTCTATTTGTAAAAAATTCTATCTAGCCCAGTTATAGTTTACATCTCATTTAAAAACAAGGATGGAGCATTGCATATATAGCTACAGTTCTCTAAAATGGAAATGCAGAATCGATATTGTTCTATTCTGCCTTTCTACGTGGCTCATATGTATTTTTTTCCCTCTTTTAATTTTTATTTTAAAATTGTGGGGTACAATTCGGGGTGAGGTATACAAATATTCATTGTGCTGGAACCTTTGTTGATGAGGTGTGCCCCCCCTACCCCAGGGAGATATTGACTGTCAGTCCCACCTCCCTGACCCCTTCCACAGTTTCCCGCTACGGTTAATCTGTATGTATTCTTTAACAGTAAAAGCAGCGTTTTTCTTCTATGTCAAACATTAAATATATAAACAACACACCCAAGGTACATTTGAAACTCAGCAATTAAAAAAAGTATGAAATGACTCCTAAAAGACTGTTTAGAATCTCTCTAGTTAACAGCCACATACTATGTAATGGAGTTGCAAACAGAAGTTCCACAAGAGGGCTTTTGCTGTGGTTACAATCCTTTGGGGAATTCTGGTGTAAGCAATATTGATGCCTGACTCATCATCTGTCTGATATTCAGAGGTGGGTTCAGGAAAGATGGCAACAAAGAAGCCATAATATCTGCAGAATACTGAAACGCAAACTTCCCTTTTGCACAGTTTAGCAAAAGCCTGCAACACTTTGATGGAGTATAGGCTATTTATTGATTATCCAAAGTAACTAGGGCTTGATTATGTCTCAAAAGTAAATAAATAACAAGTAGTTACTCATGAATAAAGAGAGGCCCAATATAGATTAAAGCCTTATCTTAATGATTCCATGTAATTACAACTTACTGAGCAACAAACTGACTTTGAAAAAAAAAAGAAAATATGAATTCTTTATTTTGGAAGTTAGTTATCTATCTAAAGGACAGTGCCTACCTTTTAACATGATGTAGTGTGAAATACCACCTCTGCACAATATCTTGACAGGTGGGCACAGAATCATTGCAGGAATACTTATATTTTATGACTTTGTAAGGCAGTTCTACCTCCAACTTTAGAAAACTCTCATTGTTAGAAAGATCAACTTTTTATTTGACCAACTTTCTGTATAGCTTTTACCCTTTCATCTTATTTTTGCTCTGTGGAATTTTACAGACTAAGCCCAATCCCTTTTGCACACAGCAATATCATGCATTTATTCCAAACACTTCTTTCTTCCTTTGGTTTAAGTACTTGTAATTCCATATGGGAAAATGTTGGGATTTGAAACTTTATATCCAGAAAGGTATTGTTTCTGTTAACAAGCACTGTAATAATATTCATTGATAAAGCAAAAGTTTAGGAAATATATCATCTATGTGTCATTCTTGAAAATACTACTTGAATATCCAAGACATCTGAGAATTTAATCTAAAAAAAGAATTGAGATAAGTAATAAAATGATTTGTGATAAATATTAAAACTGCAAAGTTAAATGTGAAAATACCTGAAGATGTGTGTATAAAATTAAATGTCAAAGTATTCTTAAAACAAAATATTATTTTCATATAACAATTTAATACTATTTTGGAATTCTAGACATAACATACACATTTAGAAAGAAAGGGATGAGCAAAGCAAACATATGCAAAATTACTCCTTTTACGTATATCATTGTGAAATGATGCTTTGTTTTTCTTCTGTTAAAAAGATAATTTTTAACCGGGCTCGGTGGCTCAATCTGTAATCCCGCGCCTTTGGGAGGCTGAGGTGAGTGGATTGCCTGAGCCCACGGGTTCGAGACCCGCCTGGGCAGTGAGACCTCATCTCTACAATAAATCAAAAAAAATCAGCCGGGTATGGTAGCGCATGCCTGTAATTCCGGCTACTCGGAAGGCTGAGGCGAAAGGATCACTGGAGCCCAGCAGGTCCAGGCTGCGGTGGCCGGAAGCGGTCACTGCACTCCAGTCTGAGAGACAGAGTGAGACTCCAACTCAAAAAAAAAAAAAAAAAAAAAGATAATTTTTAAAAATGTGAAAGAGAGAAGTCCAAAAAGTAATCCAAAAATATTGACAATAGAGTAAATAATAGTTGGCTGTGACAATAATATGTTACATTTTCCAATTTAAAAAGTCTATAATAACATCAAAAGATAAAAGAAAAGAAAATTCTAATATATGATGTTTATAAGAAAATCACCTGAAATAAGATAAAAGTAGGAAAAGGTATCAGAGGAGAAAAGAAGACACTGATGATAATGAAAAATAAGAAGAAAAATTGAAGAAGGAGCAGGAGGAAGAAGGAGAAAGCAGAAAGGGGAACCATCTTTCCTCACACCAGGAATGGCAGTGTTAATCTTAGACATAGAAAATATGGCACATAATAAACACAGAAAATAAAGTAAATATTAATAAAAGGTACAATACACAATGACATAACAGTCACAAAACTTGTAAGCTGAGTAACAACATCAAAATATATGCAACAAAACTGCAAAGAACACAATGATAAACAGAAATACATAGTTAGCAAGAAAATACAAGACATTAGTTTTCAGTTTTTTCTAGATCAACTAGAAAGAGAGAAATTGGGTCATGGCAATTTTAATAAGATTAATATTAAGACTTAATAAGATTGATGGAATAAACATTGAAACTTGTTCTATCCTGATAAGTAATTCACCTTTTATTCAAGTATAACGTAGCTCACTAACAAAACTGTTAATAAAGCCTACTATAAAATAATAATAATTTAATTTTGTTCCAAAAGAGAATATCTTGTACAGAGTGGTTGATTTGACCTAAAGGTTACAAAAAAAAAGTTAGCAATAAAAATTCCAACAAGCAAAACTACCTTCTCAATTCTTTTTAGTCTAAAATGAAAACAAAACTACAATTGTAAGTTATATTAGATATGAGAAAAATGAAAATAATCTATAGAAAAACTTATGTGGTATAACCAAATATCATCTCAGTGTCACATATATAGCATTATAAGCTTTCTTTACTAGACAGCATAATTAAAGAAATAAAGAAAACCAACCTTTATATTAGGGGATTTAGAAAAACTGTATTTAACTAATTCAATGTAGGGATGAAGAAAATGGTGTGTGTGTGTGTGTGTGTGTGTGTGTGTGTGTGTGTGTGTTTGCAATTAATTAAAATGTGAAAAACAGTTTAATTAATAAATGAATCTAAAGACTGGTTCTTTGAAAAAAAATATACGTAAGCTCCACTAAGCAAGTTACTCAAAAAGTAGAAGTGTAGAAAGATTTCCAAAATTAGAATGGAGAAGAGAATAGATGTCATCATTATCATACATGAAACTATCATATCAGATCTGTTTTTGAGACCTAGTATCTTTCTTGGTTTAATATCATGTTTCAATAATTGCAGCTTTATAATTTGACTTGACATTTGGTGGGGTGAGTCTTGTCTTAACTAATTTAAAATATATTAATATCACCTCCCAGTTTTTAATTATTTGTACATTTTGATCTTACATCATCGAAAACCAAAATATTCGTTGAGATTTTAATTGCATTACAATATACAAATTAATTTTTAAATAATCTACATATATAAAATTTCATCTTTCCACACTGGAAATGGATGTACATACCCATATTTCTATGTTCTTGTATGTCTATCCACAGTGCTTTGCTTTTTCTCCATAATATTCCATACATTTCTTACTATAGTTAGTCTTAAATATGTTTTACATATTTTGACATCAAATTGTTTCTAATATATATTTTTGTTTTTAATGGCATAAGGAGTTAGATTATCAAATCCAAAAGATGACAAAGCAATTTAACTATTGATGTAGATCATGTGCTTTTCTGACAAGTAATCTTAATTCCTGCTCTGACTGCTATTTATTTAGCAAATATTTCTTGATTTTCTATAAGACAGTGAGACAGTAAATACACATAACATAGAGATCTCAATACGTAGTGGGAAAAACAGACCAGGGTTAAAGACTGGGAAGTTGGAGGGTAGGGATCAATGAAATCAAGGGGTTATTAGCCTTAGTCTCAAAACAAACAAACAAACAAAAGATATCACTTCTATGACCAAGGAAAAATGGTAAAATTATGAAAGGATATCATAAAATTAGAGGGTGAAGGAGGACTACAAATGGAAGGAATTCACAATATATGCCTAAATCATTAGAAATAGGAGAGAGAATTCTTCCCTGTATTTGGAGTCATTCACTGATAAGCCATTTCCAAGTAAATTTGAACTTTTAGAAGAGTGGTGTGGAAAAATTACTATTTTGGTATTTAAAAATTATAAATACCAAATAATTCTTAAATAGTTAAGATATTTTTATTAAAACGAAGTATAGAAATCTGGAATTTAATAATTTCATGAACTTCTAAAATTAAAGAGAAAATAAAACTAGTGTCTTCGTTAACCTCATACATTTAGGAACGAGCATTATAGTGAGTTTTATGCCATCTATCACTCTCTCCTCTAATGGGCTTCAAAGGACATACTCCCACATCGTTACAGTAAAACTCTGTATTTATATAATGGTTTTTGAGAGGATTCTTGAAAAGTCTTATTATTCCACACCAAATTCCTGTTAGATAAGCATGGTAAAGAGGCCATTATCTCCATTTTATAGATGAGAACATCAAAACACTCAGTTTCAATGAGTAGTAGAAGTCACTAAGCATGCTCATGATGGAAAGACCAAAAATATTTTGATTGCTGGGCATTTTGGGCAAGAGGATTCTTCCCACACTTTACTTATATGTCTATATCTCTTATATGTACTTAGTTATTTCTCTAGCATTTCAGCATTACTATTTAATTTTTATATTTAAAGAAAAGTAAACAAAAATTTGTTTAATACACACATCATTCTTGCCTTCTCAAGTTCAAATCCCTTGCTAATAGATGACTTAATAAAATTATTTCTTTTCTATAAGGCATCTTTTCATGGAACCCTCCATATTTTAAAAACTGAAAGGTAACTTTAATTTTCTCCAAAACTTTATTAAGATATAATTGACAAAAAGTATATATATTTATAGGCATGATGTTTTGATATATGCATACAATGTGAATGATTGAATCAAGGCTATTAACATACCCTTTAACTCACACTGCGTCTTTTTTTGTGGTAAGAGCTACACTTGTTTAATAATTTTCAGGTTTACAATAATTATTGTCAACTATAGTCACCATTCTGTCCAACAGATTTCTAGAACTTATCTAGCCTTTTTAAATGAAACTGTACCCTTTGATCGACATCTTCCCATTCCCTCTGCCCCCTCCCTTGTCAACCACTATTTTACTCTTTCCTCCTATGGGTTCAACTTTTTTAGATTCCACATCTAAAAAATAAGATCATGCATCTTGAGAGAAGGTCATGTCAACTACATTGCTGTGAATATTAGCTAGTCATCTATGCCTATGGGAAATATTCTGCACACATGCACACATCCATACTTAGGATAGTTTTTTTTTTAGTCTTCTGTGATTCCATAGTAAGAATAAATTAGGGCATGTATTTCACATAAGAGAGATAGTATGACATTTAAAAATATATACATATGTGTTCTTATCTCCATTGATATGGACAACATGTATACTATCCTAAAATTATCCTAAAATCTCCTAAAATCATTGTCATCTGTCCCATTCCCTCTAATAAGTGACAGATAAACTAAATAGTTGAACAAATGAGCTGCAGTAAGTTTGGGCAACTAACTATATTATTTGCTTTCTGTTTTAATAATATATATAATTTCAAATGTCATTACAATCTTAAGTCAAATTGTCAGAAGTTTAAGTATATCTGGCATGATGACATTGCCATTAGGGAGGTATTTGGCAACAGAAGAACAATATTCCCACGTGCCTAATATTAAACACTATGGATAATCATTTAATCTGCACACATGCAAAAACCTGACTTGATTAAGAAGGGACAATAAAATAATATGTATTATTATAGAATAGTAGCATAAGTGTGAGCTTGGTCTACAGAGTCACTTCCATTTAGTGCCATTAAAAATTCCTGTGTTGACTCAACATGTAGTCTTTTAAAGTAGGTTTCTCATTTAAACTTGCTAGTGTTGAGAAATAGTAATGTCTATAAACAAACAAGAATTAGAGACTAGAACTCAATCAACTTTTGAAATTTCAAACTGGGAAAGAGTTATGATTAATCTAAGTCATTTATGCTATTAATCTAAGCTATCTGGGAAAGGAACAGTGAGCTTTCTAGGGCTACGACAGGTTATACTCACATTTAGAACAACATCATTCTGGCATCCTGTCACTATGCACACACAGAAATGTGTATAGTCATATATTTGCTTATATATTTTACAGAATTTTTTTTAGGAAAAATAAGAAGCAAGGTATTATTTTACTTTGGAAAATGTTTTTTCTTTTTTTTTTTTTTTTTTCCTTTTTTTCTTCTTTTCTTTTCTTTTTTTTTCATTTTTTTTTTCATTTTTTTTTTTTTTCTCATTAATCTGTTTTTTCAACTTGAAATATTTGGTATATATTTTCCTAAATTCATTTTCTTTATTAGGTTATTTTAGCAATGAGAAAGTTTTGAGAGTTTTATCCAAACCCTCTAGAGTAATTAAACGTAGAAATGTACATTTCTTCTGATGAAAATATACTTTTTATGCAGAAAAGGAAGTTTAATATATTCGATATGTTCAGGTCAGTAATTGAGTTTGGATCAGCATATTAATCTTTATTATTCCAGTTTCTAGAATAACCATGACTAGAAATGTGTTTAATGTGCTTATGGTAAATGAATTGCAACAAGAAATATTTAAAACATAGAATAAAAGTAGAAAAAAGGAAACCAAAGAGGACAGTCTTTAATTTTTTTCTTTTTCTTTTTACAATCATGCACTTTACAAAAATGCTTCCTTAAATTAATGGGCCTTAAGAAATTTTTCTGGACCGAAGTAAGTTGATTGAGTAATCAAATTCCACAGCCTAATGGAAATAATAAACCTCCTAAAGCCCAACCTTGCAAAAAAAAAAACCCACTTGAGTTTTATTGGATAAAATTTTATGTCAATGCTTAATGAGATGGCAAGCATGCATGAATAATTATTTTTACTTACTGTTCTCATTAAAGGAAAAAAATGAGTTATCATTCTTTTAGTCAGAAGTAAAAATTCTTCTCCAATCATTACCATTAACTTGACTTATTTTGTATTTTAGAAAGGAAATCTATTTACATTTTTCCTTGAAGTGACAGAAGGAATGGGCAATTTTAATCCAACAAAAAAGGGTTGCTTTTCCTTTGGTCAAATGATTACCTTAAGTTTTCAACTAACGTCCTGCAAATATTCTGATGGGAGGGGCAACATTTGGGTGCTACGATTATTATCTTTCACTTTGGCGTTCATTCTCCGAAATGAAAAACCTTACTAGGAAGACAAGAAAATATCTTGTTTTCTCACCAACATCATAGGGCTGAAAATTGCCTAAAAATGAATAAAACTCACAGCCCCTGTCCTCATGGACCTCATAACTGACTGTTTAGGAAAAATGGATTTGGAATTCTGAACGTTAACATCCTTTTGAGTTCTCACAACATAAATGATCTCCATGTCACTATTTCAAAATATGCAGATAGACTTCTGTTTCCAGGAAGATGAAGTAGTTGTATTTTTCCTTTCTTCTGAGTACAATTAAAACCTTATAAAGTAAATACAAAACAAACAGAAGACTTTAAAATGCAGAGAGCAGACTGATTGGCTAGGAAATTCAACACAGTGGTGAGTTCCTTCTGTTTTCTTTTTTCCTCATATATCCCAGACTTGATGCTGAAGAAGCAGGCACTGCAGGAATGCCAACGAGTGCAGACAAAAAAGCCCTAGCAAAAGTCTGTGACAGGACCAGGAAAGAAGCAACCTTGTGCATGAGAAAACTTTTAGACTATAACTGATCTACTCTAGTCAAACACCACAGCAACATCTGTGACCCAACCCTACCCACGCAGGCAAAGGCTGGGCTCCTTCCGTCCAGAAGCTCCAACAAGGTACCCAACCCACACTAGAATTGTGCTAGAAAAGAAAAGACCAAGCAAAAAGCTGAGATTTTCATCCTGTCAACTACAGAAGAGCCTGCACTTACACTAAGACCCAGCCGTAAAGAGGTATCCCTTCTGTTCCCCATTCAGGGGGATGCCAGAGGAGGACTGGTGGAGAGTCAGAACTTTCACTATTACCCACTGGTAATGAGACCACCCCCACCTTGGTGTCAGTTTCCACCAGTTGAGAAGCAGTAAATTGCCCCACCCCAGCAGTAAGAAGTCCTTCCCCTCAGGCGTCAAGGTAGGCTAAGTGGAGAACCCGGACTTCACCTCCACCTGGCAGTAATAAGGTGTTCTCTCCTTTCTGTGAAAGTAAATTCAAATTTTAAAAAGAAAAATTTGAATTTTCCCAATGCAAAAATGGAAAAAGACTTTACAAAACTTATGATTGTGAATTCTATCTCTGACCCTTTGATATGTAGGTGAATCTTTTTAGAAGCTAAATAAGCCTTGTGCCAGTTTTAAAGTTCCGGAAACATTTTTCTCAGGGCCTGGAAGCCACCTCTTTGAAATGTAATCATCAGAGAGATAGCACCCCTACCTGTAGATTTCCAGGAAAAGGTAGCTGCTACCTGCCTCAGGGTAGTTGCAACATACCTTCTTTTGTAAAGACAGGATGCATTTATTTTTCTTCTGGATAAAGGCAATTAGAAAACACAGATTGTCACTTTAATTATCAGGTAAATTTAAGATGAACTGTGTGACAAATGTTAAGCCCTTTTACTTGAGAAATAGTCATCATTTATCCTGAGAACACATTTATCCTGAAAACCTAATGGATCCTATCTGCCTAGTTATACAAAAGGGGAGAATTTCTTTCTCTCTTTGCACTCTCTTTAACAGACTGTAATACATCACATTCTGGTTTAATGCTTACTCAAAAATAAAACTATTTTCTTTCTAGCTTTGTGGAGAGGTTTTCTGAACTGGCACGAAATTTTATTTTTAATTATATTTACCCATGGTTTCAAAAGAAGACAAAAATGGTTATATTAATATCAGGTAGAATTCAGAGTTAAAAAAAACAAACAAAAAATGTAGAGTCAGGAAAGGTCGTTATGTAATGACAAAAGTGTCAATTCTTCAAGATAGCAAACCTAAACATGTTTTACCAAACATAGCTGCTAGTTATGGGCACAATTGTATGTCTAGGGTTGTCCTCACTGGGAAAGTAGAGGAAGCAGGAAGAGTTAGGAGATCTCAATTCTGTATTTTTTTGTTTTTTGAGCTGAAGTCCCCCTCCGTCGCCCAGGCTGGAGCGCTCAGGGTCACCCTGGCAAGCTCAGGGTCACCCCAGCGTCGACCTGCTGGGCTCTGGCGAGCATTCTGCTTCAGCCTTCCAAGTAGTTGGAACTACAGGTGTGCACTACCATGCCCGGCTAATTTTTTTTATTTATTGAAGAGAGGAGGGAGGTCTCACCAAGTTGCCCTGGCTGGTCTCAAACCCATGGGCTCAGGCAATCCACTCGCCTTGGCCTCCCAAATTGCTAGGAATACAGGCTGTGCCACTGAGCCCGGCCAGGTCTTGATTCTTACATGTCCTATCACTAAATAACTATGCGACCCTGGCCAATTTGCTTAATCCCCTTGAGTCTCAGTTTTCCTATTTCCTATAAAATGGGGAGTTAGATGATTCACAAGTTTCCTTCCACTCTAAAACTGTAGATATCTCTGGGACCATGTAATTTAGTAGGTACTAGAAATGATCATATTCAGAATCAACATAAACATTCATAATGACACTGTATAAAATATATTTTATATGTTTTGGAATAATATTTTTAATGGCCTATGCATAGATTAGTATATAAATGGAAACGAGTTAAAAACCATTGGTAACAAAACTTTAAGCAAACCATATTGTACCATCTTACCTTGGAGATAGCATATTACTTTGAGAATACCCTTTAGAGTCTACTAAACTGTACTCTTAACCTCCAAATTCATAAATAAATATGTAAATTATTTTAAAACAGGAATCATGGTTGAGAGAGATCAGCAGATCTTATTTTTACTCTAAGCCAACATTTCCAACCTTGAATAATAAATCATATTTTAATACAAAATCCAAATAGTGAAATCAGAGCAATCATGTGAAAATATATAATATACTTACTATATATAGTAACATATAGTACAATCATATACACAGTATATGATAGTATCAGAATATATTACTCTACAAAAAAACTTAAAATGATGACTTTTTATATTTATGACAGTGAAGAAATTAAGGACAGAGAATTTGAGTTATATAGTGACTAGGAAATGTGCAAGATAAGGAAGTCCAGGTCTTCTGGACTTAATTAGCTTGTCCATGGAGGCTCCCACGCATATAGACTGGACACTAATTTTCAGAGAACCTTTAATGAATAGCCACAATTTCTTCATATTTAAAATATATAAACAAAGAAAACTAGCATTTAGAGAATATAATAAAAGTTTTATAAGTTATCTAACTGTTGAAAGTTAAGCAACAAGTATTTTCAGAATATAATGAAAGTTTTATAAGTTATCTAACTGTTGCAAGCTAAGCAACAAGTATTTTCAGAGCAATCATCAAACCTAAACTTCCTCATGGTTCAACTTGCTAAAAAAATTGTCATTTTCTTCAACAGACAGGTAGAAAAAGTAAGGCAGAGAAAAATTAATGGATGTTTTCAAGGCATTATAGTACACATATTGATTTTCCTGTGGTATTAGAACAGATGCACAATTCTTTTATGAGAGTACAGTTTCATTAAATCTTAAAAGTACACTGTAGGATATTGACAGGTGCCCAATGGGAAAGTCCATCAACAAGCATTTATTGACCACTTAACTCTGCAGGGCAGTGTGCTAAACACAAGAAGACGTCACAAAAGAAATAGAAGGCATGACCCTTGACTTTGTGAAAATTAAAAACAAAGACTGCTGCATACCGATTATTTCAGAATTTATGATAATCTGTCATTTTTGGTGAGCAAGGAAGCATTCTTATTTCCTTCATTCAATCAAGAGGTAAATATATTCCTAGATAATCTCAGCAGTAAGATAAATGATTTCTTTTGATTTATGTTTTTGTAACTATGTCATAATATTTTTCTACTGGAAATTAAATGCATGTTAGACAAAGAAAACCTTTTCTTAAATTTGAGTGACAAGGTTAAGATGATAGGAGTTAAAATCTGGGAGTCTGGAAGCAGGTCACCTGGGGACAAATGCCATTTCTACCACTATAACCTGTGGCCTAGGGTATCTAACATTCCCTCCTGGTCTCAGGTCTCAGGCATCAGTTCTCAGTTTCATTTGTTAAATGGAAATTATGATATGCTAACCTCATAACAAAATTGTGTGAATTAAATTATAATATATTTGAGCGGCTGGCATCCTTTTTTTTCTTTCAGTGCTATTTATATTTGGAACAATATTTATAATTCTAAGTATAGATATCAAAGTAAATACTTTAGACATAGATAAAAATATAGTATTATGCCTTCTTAAAATGATACAGAAAACATTAAATTAATATAATGGCAGATAGGAAAGAATGAAGTGGCAATTTGCAAATTAGAAAACAGAAAATCTAACAGTTGATCTTTAAAAAATAGACAAATATATGGTGAGTTTACTCTATTAAAAGAGCAAAAATATAAACACAAATACCATCATACAAATGTATTCAGCATTATTACATTAAGAGTTTTTGTTACAGACTTTTTGGTCTGTCTCCTTTCTTCTCTAATTCCATCTTCTGACTTTCCCTCTTCCCCAGGAGGACCAATGGAAATAACCTGATGCAAATTATTTCATACATTTATCTATGCTCATATAATCCTACACAAAGATGTACGCACACACACACACACACACACACACACACACAATCTGTGGTTTCCTTTTTATTCCTATTTTATTCTTATCTAAGATGTTTTTCTACAAATTCTTTTTTTTCTATTTCACTTTACAGTACATCTCTGTCAATCCTTAAGATCAATGAATACAGAAGCCATTGATCCTTTTATATTATTTTCTACTATATAATAGTTGCTAGGTAAAATTTAGCAGTTTTAAAAATTAACATTAACAATACTGCCAGTACTTTGAAAACATGTCAGAATATACGAAAGAACATTTATATTTAGGTGTGTTTTCATTGTATTGCTGGAAAATAGCAATGGAATAGCATTAAAATTGTAACTAAAATGTGCCCCTCATCAGTCAAATATTTCTTAATACCCTTTATCAATTTTTTCAGAAAAAGAGACTACTTCAGGGCACTTGATTTATCTGCTTAGATGAAAGACAGACACATATGTATTTATTTCACATCTGGTGCAAAGAATATATCATCATGACACTCAGTGAAGAAAAATCTTACAATTCATAGCAATTGATAGCTTTTAGAAGCACTTTAAATCCCATGAGACGCTTCACGTTCACGATATCCATCTTGTAACTTATGTGTATAGATGCCATGAAATCTGTCCTTTACTGAAAGAAAATTTTACTTTTGGCTAGAAGATAAACATTTCCTGAAGGATATCACTCAAATAATCATTTTATAAGCAATCAATCAGAATACCAAATCTAATATATAAATTCACATAAAACCTAAATGTACAAGAGTTCCTCATTTATTAGAGTTACTGCATTACTTATTTTAGAAAATGATATCTTTTCCTCTTAATTTTATTTCAAAATAGTTGTAAAAATACATTTAGGTCAAGCCTAAGAACATCCATTAACTATTTTTTAAAATCTTACATTGTCACTAGCACTTAAAATTATTTGTCTATTTTAGACAAGTAGTAACATCTGTGCAGGTGTTATAGGAATTCGCCCGGGAACGTATGACTTCCCTAGTGATTCAAATCTTATCCTCCTGGAGAACAATACTGTACAATGACAATGAAGACAGAACTAGTTAGGGCAGAAACACTGCTCTTCTTCTTATTAGCTGAATATTCTGCAAGTTACTGAAGTTCTCTAATTTTCAGTAACTTGTTCTTTAAAATAAGCATATTGTGAAGATTTTACAAATATGATGTGTGTAAAGCACTTAATAGAGTGCCTAGCACGTGTGATGTCCTCAGTAAATACTAGCTATTATTTCATTATTATGGCTATTCTTCATGATACAGCTCACATGTCACGTTGTCCTTAAAACTTTTACTGACCTACTTCAGTGTAACAAACATTCATCTTTGACTTATCTTCACATGAAATTCTATGCTGGTTTTCCAATTTGACAAGTTCATTAACTTTGCGACTCCATTTCCTAGTCTTGGGCTAATGATAACTAAGTGTGATCATATATGCAATGCACTATCTTTGTGAAAGACTAAAGTAAATCTTCTGCTGTTAGACACAATTGCAGCTTATTGAAGAAGATTTTTAACCTAATGGATCCTGAACTTCATAACTTATACATGCCACAAGGCGCAGAACAGTAGCTTTTATTGTAGAATCTATGCACCCTTAAGGTGGTCTGTGAGTCTGCAGAAACTGTTAGCGACACATTCTTTACATGTCCAAAATGCATGGGCATGTTGCTGAGCGTTGTTTCAGATCTTTTATTAGATCTTCAAAAGGATCAATTCTCAAGTCAAAAAGATATGAACCACTGATTTAGAGACAGATGTGTAACTTAATTTCAACCTCTGAATAGGACATCTTCTTGGTATTTATTTTATAAGCTGTCCTCACCCCTTGCTTTATTTTTCTATTTTTAGTTTCTTAATGATTATATTCTGCTCCCAAAGTAAAATACATTTCACTCTATCATGTTAAAACATAGTAGGTTTTCACTAATGTTATTTCCTTTCCTTTCTTTTCAGTATGCCTTATAATTATAGACACATTACCAAGTATTAATTTAATTTTTAAGGACACCTCTATTTTTTGGACATATGTGAATCTGGTATCTTGTTTATGCTAGATCAAATTCTTTTAGGACCTGGGAACTTCGAAATGAACAAAATAGGAAAGTTTTCCTCTTCTCTGACAGGGTTTTGTTTCTCTAATGTAATAGAAAGACACCAAATAAACAAGTAGAGTAAAGAATTAGTTAGTAGTATAATTTCTCTCAGTGCCATGAAAAAATGAAACAAGACTATGGGATAATAATGATTGGGTGGCACTCATTCAATAGAGTAGTTTTGAAAACTTTCACTGGGAAAGTGATGTTTGAGTAAATGTGTAAAATGGCAGCCAGCCATGAGAGCAGGAAAAGAACATTCCAGGCAGAGGGAACAAGCACCAAAGAACAAACTTGACGTACTTGAGAAACTGAAATGATTCATTAAATAGCAACAAAGCCAAAAAAATCTAGTCTTAGGCTAGTTGAAGTAACATTATATTCTTATTGTGAAAAATTTAAAAGATACAGAGAAGTATATACATAAAAATTTCACACAAATAATTTTAATAATTAAATGCATTTCAATGTATTTCTTTCCAGAATTTTTCAATGCATATATAGAAAATGAAAAGATACAAAAGATGCTACTGAGTACATTTTTTGTTCCTCTTTTTATTTTGGCTTAATTTATTGTGAGGAACATATTCCTGGATCATTAAAATTATGCATAAACTTCATTGCTAATGGTTGAATATTATTCCACTTTTAAGTTACTTTTAAATTTTTTTGCTCATGTATAAATGCTGTAATCAATATTTTAATGAAGATATCTTTGTTATTATCTTTGAATAGTTATTTGGATTACATAACTAGCAGAAGAATTCACTCTGATCCTAAAAGTCAAAATAAGTATAAACATTCTCTTTGACTTAATAGTCTCAATATACATTTAGTATAAATCAAAACCTTTAAAGAGTCTTTTAAATCTACCATTTTGTCCACATCAGTCATGTGGGTTTATACATTTATATATCCACTGGCCTTTTAAAAGAATTCATCAAGACAGGAGACTATGCTAGTCTGCAGGAGAGTAATCATTACAGCAGAAAGAAATCTTTGTGATTTAAAAGATGTCTTTAGTAAAAATGACCTCTTAGAGCCTCACTAAAATTATGACTACCACAAGTCACTGATTCTGAGTTTAGGGAAAAAAATTGGTTTATTTACAGAAAATAATTCCAAAAGTAAGATAACATTTTGGCAATGATGGATCTCTCAAAATTTGTACTTACAGGTTTCCTTGGAGCTACCTTGATCTCCACCTGTGTTTCAGCAATTCTCTTTGATCCACATGCTTATTTATTGTCTCTCTATCTTATCCTAGAGCTATTTCTGCCCAGTAGAGAAGCAACATCAATAAACTACAAGATTTTATTAGGTTTATCCAACAAAGGCTGATCTTTCCTGTTGGGTTTAATTTGTTGGTCTGTTATCATAGTTGTTCTAATACATCATTTAGTGACCTTTCCTTCTCTGTATTCCAGCATCCAAGTAACATTAATCTTTTTATGTACTTATATTGGAGAATTAGTTATTGGTGTACAATTGCTATTCCTAATAATTATGGTGTTGCTGATTAATGCCTAAAAAGCAGTCACATAGGTAGGCAACCAAGGCAATACACTAGAAGCTACAGAAAAAATTTTATTCCCTTGTCTTCCATTGACTTGGAAGACTAATCTGAGCAGGCAGCTTAACCTCCTTGATAATAAATACACCCTTATGATGGTGTATCTATGTTATCTCTCTAGTGAAAATGATGCTTTGTATTGATTTTTTTCTTAGATAATGGAGTGTCTAATCAAGCTCATTTTAAAGCACTTCAAATACAAAGGCTATTAAAATATTGAATAAGACTTCTGTGTTCATTGAAGTAAAAATGTTTCCTGAAAATTATATTTCTAGCAAAGGTTCATAAGAAAGAAAAAACATCTCTCTCTTATCCTAGAGAACTACCACTGTGACTATTCTCTTATTTTTTTCCAAGGGTGGGGACTGACAAACAAATGGAGAGTTACTGAAATAAATTGAAAATAAGGCGACTAAAATTAAATTATACACTTAATTGTCAAAATAAATATATTAAAAGGGCACTACAGAAAATTTTGCCTGTTTAAAATTATTGAAAACACACACACACACACACACACTAAAATCATTAAAATTCTGCTGTTCTTCCTTTAATATTATGCTCAACTTGGGCTTCTTATGTATGCTTCATTAAAAATATCTTTTAGGAATTTTTCCCAGTCTGTTGAGATTAGCAGATATCTCACCAGAGGCCCTTTTCAGAGAGGTTTAGAAATAAATCTGAATTCCACAGCTCATTGAAAGCTGTGAACTACAACACGGAACATCTTTTACAGACTTTGGGGTATTCTTTTTACCCTTCTTATCTGTATGTTCACTGGTTTGCCAACCATACCAAAGTTTATACAATGTGTATAAGTCATATCCAAGAGGAATTGCTTTTTCTTCTGAAGCCTAGGCACCTAGGCATGCATGGTTTTGACTTTTCAAACAATGCAGTGAATATTTCATAAGTTAAGAAACTTAAGTTTTAAGGGAAGAAAATCACAAGTGGATTGGTCCCATATCAACTATATTTGTATTTGGAGTTGATTTGTATGAGTTTTGATTTTATTCTCTAATTTAAAAATGTTACCCTCCCTAGAATTAGTCCATTTGCGTGAACAATGCATACCAGACCCTGACAAGAAAAGACTTTGTTCAGGTGCTATTCTGCAAGGAGTGCTGCTCACCTGATCACCTGATCTCCCTGTCTTGGTACTAGAGTTCTGACTCAGTCTACCAGCTAGAATATGCACAATTTCTTTTTTATTTAGTGGTTAGGGACCATAGAGATTCCTAAATTTAGGACTAAAATAAGAACTAGCTGAGATAAATTGAAATTAAAATATATGACTGTGATAGGATTGTGTTTAAATTGAAAGCCGAATTATTTTTTCCTCTTTTTCTATGAAGTACTGGAAGAAGGACATGAAAATAGTTTCTTTTACTTCTTGGAAAAATCAGAGATCAATTTCTCCCAGCCCTACAAGAGAAGGAATGTTGATTTTGCTTGCTAATACTTTGCGGTCTGAGTTGGTGAGCTAGATATGGTATTTTGAGGAAACAAAAGAGGGATTTTTTCAGGGAGGAGAAAGAAACAAAGGGAGGAATGGTGGGGGGGAGATGGGGGGGGAGAGAGAGAGAGAGAGAGAGAGAGAGAGAGAGAGAGAGAGAGAGAGACTGACTCACTCAAGAAAATAAAGATAAAAGGCCTTCCCCTTAGATTAAAAGAAGTCCAGGAGAGGGAGATGGGTAGGGAGGAATATAAATTGGCCCTGAATGGCAATTATTTGAGAACGAGAAAACCAGTGACAGTAACTGGAAAAGGAACACTACACCAAAAAGAGGCTATCTGAATGCCTGGTAGCCAAATGGCAACTGAGTCACTATGTATCAAGTACCAGCCCTGATTAGTGAAAGTCCCTCCTTTTCCTAATTCCAGTCTTGGCCAGTGGAGCCTCCCATCTGCACCAACAACTAATATCTCATATATTGATCACACAACATACGATGATGACTCTCTTTTCTACACATTTTTGCAGGATGTCAGCAATATTGTCCCCTGTGGACACCCCAGTTCTAAGAAGTCCTTGACACCTGTAAAAACAAGAATGAGCACTGGGCTCCCACATATGTACTAGAGGTAGAAGGGACTTGACCTGAAAAAACTTCAGTCTCCATAAATTCAGAAAGTGTATGGTGATAACTCCAACAAATAATACATATGTCAACTGTCCTAAAGAGTGACATATGTATAACCGTGTATACAAACACTGCCATATTTGCTCAGAGTGAATCAAATGGCAAACTTTAATTTTTGTTTTCACTTAGAAATTTTTTAGGTTGAACTGCCAAAAGAACTAACGATTAGTTCTTGAAAAGTTCTCTGTACCATCTGCTAAGCTTTTCTGTGTTCCATGTTGTTCCAAACGCTATCCTGATCTGCATTCGAATGGTGACTTTGACTTCAAACTTTTCATTCTAATTGCTGAGATTTCTTGGCCTCTCTGTCTAAAACATTTAGATTCACTTTACTTTGTCACTGTTGTACTTCAGTCACCGTTGAACATGGACATTCAGTCTTTTGAGACAGACTCTCTGAAGGTCAAATGCTTTGCTGTCGTTAGTAGTTATGTTCCTTCATATCAGGGTTGCAAGCCTGACAGAGGCATGCAGATTTAGATCTCGGTGGTGGAAACATAGTTTCAACAAATTTGCACCAGAAAATTCTATATATCTAGCCAGCTCTATACCTACAAGTCCTGATACAAATGGATTCCTCCCTCCCTCCCTCCCTCCCTCCCTCCTTTCTTCCTTCCTTTTTATGAATTGGGGGTCTCACTTTGTCACCCGGGCTGGAGTGCAGTGGCATGATCATGGTTTACCACACCCTCAGCCTCCTGGGATTAGGCAATCCTTCCACTTCAGTCTCCCAAGAAGCTGGGACTCTCGGCTAATATTTTTGTAGAGATGAGGTCTTGCTATGTTTCCCAGGCTGGTCTAGAATTTCTGGACTCAGGCAATCCTCCTGCCTAGGCCTGGGATTACAGGCATGAGCTACCATGTCCAGCTTTATTTCTTGAGTTTTTCACCTCTAAGAGATCCTCAATGCTTTACTTTAGGGTAGCTTCTCCCTTATTCTTACACGGGCTTTCTCTACAATGTGGCTGACAGCTAGAGTTTTATAAACCAACTGGATGTTCAATAGTACAAGAATAACTTTCACATTGAACGTTGTCTGAGCAGAATTTAGTAACCCCCTTGAAGCACCACCAAAAATTCTGCCACCATCTGAAATCTCGGTCTGAGTGTTTAAGGAATTACTGACCAGTATGAGTAGGACACACACATATCATGCAACCAGAAACCCTAGAACTGACTATTCTTTAATTACCATTGTAAACTATTTTTAATGCTTCATTACTGTACAGTTCTAGAATTATATGGAATTCTTTGTAAAAAATAACAATTGTATACAATTTTATCCCTATGCATTTTAAAAATGAGAATTATATTTTATTTCAATGACAAGCATACTAAGGAGGGTTCTTTATATTATGTAAAAATGCAGAATTACAGAATTAAAAATATCTGAATTGGAAGGGATTTAAAAATCTTTAGGCAAAGATAAATTCCAGCTTACTCTTTTCCCAGCCATGCTTAAACCAGCCAGGAATAGTAACATCACAAGTTTCTGAGAAAGCTCACAGCATTCCCATTGTATTCACAACAATATTTGAATGGTTACCATCTATCCCCGTGTTAGAATCAAATAGTACTTCTCTCTTGTGGCGTAGGAGATTTGTATTCACAAAATCTCACTACAGTCAGATCTAATATATATATATATATATATATATTCCTTTCCATGTTTCTAATAAGACACCATTAGTTTTCAAATTTATTTATTTTTGAGTCACAGTATCACTTTGTTACTTGGGCCAGAGTATAGTGGCATATTCAAGGCTCACAGGTCTCAGCCTTCTGGGTTCAGGTGATCTTTCCCAGTAGCTGGAGACTGAAGGCAAGTACTACTACACCCAGGTTATTTTTTTATTTTTAAATTTTTTTGTAGAGACAAGGTCTTGCTATGTGGATCAGCTATTTTTTAAAAAATGTTTTTTGTAGCAATGAGGTCTCCCTATGTTCACCAGGCTGGTCTCAGACTTCTGGGCTCAAGCAATCCTCCTGTCTTGGCCTCCCAAGGCCTCTTGAGATTACAGGTGTGAGCCACCATGCCCAGCCCAGGTTTTAAATTTAAAAATCAAACAAAAGAGTTGTCTCTTACTTACAAGGTGACAAATACCCCTAGAGACAGAAGTGGACATTCCTATAATGCCATAAGAAAAAAATACATCCTAAAATTAAATGACAACATCTAATTCAAGCAAGGAACCATGCAATTGTGCAGTGATGATAATTACAGACTGCAATATAGAAAATTAATATTTGCTAAGAATCAAGAATTTCATATGTTAAGCTGTCATAACAGGAGGTTTATTATTAAATGTTGTCATTTAATGGGAAAACTTTGGACTCAGTGTTAGAAGGTGATAAATTAATTTTCTCATTTGGCAACCATCTTGCTGGTGACTAAGGAAAAAGCAGTTAATTACCTTCCTTCATCATCTGTTGAAATATGAAATTCTTAGGTTTTCAAGAAATAATTTGTATTATATATTAAATAAAACTTTTATGTTAAGATACAAGCACAAATTAGAAAACAAAATATTAGGCTGTGTATGCTTTAGGTAGGATTCTTTTTAGTGTTGTGTAATTTTTCTGTGCAGGTATTTTTTTTTTCTTAAAATAGATGCAGTAATAGTAGTGACTTCTTTGAGTTGTTATGAGGAATAGCCTACTAGTGATCAGTAAATATTGCTTCTATGATTATTATGTATTACTTAAAATGAACTACAATGGATCAAACTTTTTCTAATGTTGAGGACAATTCTCAAGATATGCCATGGACTCTGATTGTAGTTCCTCTGTGAAGAAAAACAAAGGCAAAAAAAATTTAGCCATCAAATCATCTTTGGAATAAAATTTAAGGACAGAAATGGTTCATTTGTATATATAAACTTTATATTAACATAAAAGTTATTTGCAATTCATTTTGAACAGTACAAATTTTTATACAGTCTTTTTTTTTTCCTATGGCCTCTTAATAATAGAAATGCCAAATAGTGACAATGCTATTTTTAAATAGGTTAAATGCTTTTTTTTTTTTTTGAGTTGGAGTCTAACTCGGTCACCCAGACTGGAGTGCAGTGGCTGCTCCCGGCCACCACAGCCTCGACCTGCTGGGCTCCGGCGATCCTTCCGCTCAGCCTTCCAAGTAGCCCGAATTACAGGCATGCGCTACCATGTCTGGCTGATTTTTTAAATTTATTGTAGAGATGAGGTCTCGCTGCCCAGGCGGGTCTCGAACCTGCGGGCTCAGGCAATCCACTCACCTCACCCTCCCAAAGGCGCGGGATTATAGGCTGAACCACCGAGCCCGGCTTTAAATGCTATTTTTAAAACTATAAATAATGTTTGTAGTCCCAGAAAAAGAAATGAGTACAACTGACCTTTCCGTTCTGATTGGAATACAAATTGAATGCAAAGATATTAGTGCAAAAATATATTATATTCTAGTAAAAGAAAAACAATGACTCTAAAACATTATTTTTAAAATTAACATAAATTCATAAAGGCAAATGGAATTTTAAAAGTTATCTGTCATAAGCTTTTCTTCAAAACTTTTTTCTTTCTTTTTAAAAAATTATTGTCTGTTTATTTATTTATATTTCAATACTTTTGGGATATACAGATAGTTTTGGTCTGGGCCTTAAAAGTACTCCCTACCCCTACTCTACTGTAATATCAGATTCTGGCAAAGTTTCCAGCCTGCCAGCCCTACAAGCTTTGAATTGCCAGTCCTCACAAGTGCAAAAGTTATTTCCTTAACACAGATGTTTTCATCTATCCTGCTGGTTTTGTTTTTCTAGAGAACCCTGATGGATACCTTACCTCAAGGACATCTCTTCTGAGGATTAAAATGTACGCAATATATTTGACACTCCCCTGCCCCCTTTTCAAACTTGACCTGAAAATTATCCCCCTGTAGCCCCACCTCTTATTCAAAATTAGAACACAGTAAATGCAACACATGATTCCAGACTAGACTTGGTTACCAGTACTAGAAGTGATATAACTGGGACAACTGGCACAATTCAATATGGACTATCGGTTAAATAAAGGTAGGTTAGATGAAAATGAATAAATGTGCTGTATTTATGTAAGTGGACATTTTTGCTTTTAAGAAGCACATACGCAAGTAGTAAAGAGTAAAAGGCTATGTCATACTCAACCTACTTTCTTTTTTTTTTTTTTTGAGTTGGAGTTTCACTCGGTCGCCCAGATGGTTCTGAAAAAGTACACACTAAATGGATACATATAAAGCAAATATAATAAAACGTTAACAACTGTTGATTCTAGGTAAAGGGTTTGGTACTATTCTCGCAATTTTTCTGTGTGATTAAAATTATTTTAAAGCACAATGTTTTAAAAATAGAAAGAAAGTAAAATGGCATAAATGGGCCCAAACCAAAGCCTCAGTCTTCTTAGCACCTCTCACAAAACACTAAGCCTGGTGTACCCTTCAGTTAGGTTTAAAGTCTCATGGACATGACTGTTCTTCACATACTGGTTGAACTCACAGTCACATTCAAAGTGGGCGGCTAGCATCTGAGATTATCAGAAAGGAGATTGAAGGCACACAAGTACCCAGTAATTCTTTCATCACCAGCTTATGTCCCCATATTTGAATGATTTAGTTTTAAAAACGGATGCAGTTTAAGAACACAAACTCAGTCTTGCTTTTCTTTAATATACTCACCATTTATGTATCATTTGAAGATGCCTCCCAAATTCTAGCTTGTTAAAGCTTCCTCTTTAGTGAAACAAGATACCAAGATAACCCAAAAGTCCCCATTTTATGAAATACCCACAAAGGACCATTTACTTTGGGATATTGTAAGGAGGTTGTCATCTACATGCAGTACATCACTTGAACAGGAAAATGTTTCTCAAAGAGTGAACTTTACTTAATGGATTACTATAGGAAGTTTGCAAGTTTCAAATGTTTTTCAGCAATTTTTTTTCTGATGCAACTAATTGTCACCCTGTAATGGAAAAAGACTGCTCGGATCCTGCTCTATTTCCAAGGCTAACCTGGAATCGCCCAGATTTCTCTTTAAATTTAACTTCCTAGAAAACATACATTTAGTTAGACACCCTACAACTTCAAATCAATTAACACAAAATTGAAAAAAAAGTTTCTTTTTTCTTTTTCCGCCTCATAGTTCTTCTCTTCTAATACATACCTCGTGGGTTTTCTCTTATCTTTTCTTAATGTCTGATGTCCTTGATATCTGGACATCATGATACAGAGGCATTTCAACTAGAAAGTCCACATTTCGTTCATATTTTTGCTTTGTGCCTCTTCAGAAACTATGGGGACTTAAGTAGGAATATCTGTTACTGGTGGTAATCTTCTCCTGGCTCAACGATCTCTGGTAACTTGCTCCATGAGTAAGCTATGACCATTATTAATGCCAGTCTCAAGGTAGCACATATATCATTATTCCACAACATAGGACAGCCATGGACACCTGAAAATACTATACTAAGGGTACCCCTCTGTACATCCATCTTAGAAACCTGTCACCAGAGTACAGAGGAAAAGTTAAAGAACTTTGTTACTCATGGTTTCAGAGTGCAAGAAGAAACTAAAGAATGAATTCTTCTTCCAGATTTCCAGATAGTGCAAAAAGTTCTAAATGAGCAAGACAACATTACCTTCATAACTGTACCTTGTAGGGTGAGCAAGACAACATTATCTTCATAACTGTACCTTTTCTGCTAGAGCAATGCAGTTCCAAGATTGTCTCAGTTTCTACATCAGAGTTAAGACACTTCAAAACAATTCAACTTTTTAATTTTTTTGGTTATTGTTGTTGAAGTGCTTAAATCCATTAGAATATCAACAATTTTATCTCATTCACCTTTGAAATCACTCCCAGTCTTCATTTAATCAATCTTTCACATAGTTACCAAATTCATCTTACTCTTTTGCTTAGAACAAAACAAATAAAATGAAACTTCTAATCACAAAATTTCATATCCAGAATGAATTTCAAAGTCTTTTTATCTGGACCATAAGGTTCTCTAGACATTTCTACAAGTATCCTTCTAATAACTTTCTTCCTGTACTTTAATATTCACTTTCTACCCTACTACTGACATATGTTATCTTCCAAACAACACCTTGTGGTCTTCCACCTCAGTGCTTTTGCTGATGTCAATCCCTACCTGCAATGTCACCTTAATCTTCACCTAACAAAATCCCACTAATCCTTTAGTCCAAGCTTCAATTCAATGTGTCCTCATTTATGACTCCTTCATAATCATCTCCAAATAGGAAATGGCTACATGACCTGTTCCCCCACTGTGGGTTCCTGGAGGTCAAGGTTCTTTCCAGAGCATGGTGTCTAAGAGCACGAGCTCTAGAGCCAAATCACACAAGTTAAATTCTTGGCTCCTCCATTTCTGGGCTTATAACCTGAACAAGTTACTTATTTCTCAGAGCCTCAGTTTTCTCATCTATAATATGGAAATTTAAAAAGGAACTCACTTTGGGTGACAACCTTTTTACAATATATCCCAAAGCAAATGGCTTTCTGTGGGTATTTCATAAAGTGAGTTTATGTTTTCATTAAATGAGCTTATTTTTTTAAAAAAGTACTTAGACTAATGTCTTTTAATATTAGTATACACCATGTAAGTGCTTTTCAGTATTCGTGTTACTTCTCTTTTGCACAGACACTCTAAAAACATAGAGCAAATGTATTAAATAAATCCAGGTAGCTTTGAAGATGTGCTCTTGATTTTTTTTTTTACAGTTCTTCAAATTCACTGATAAATTTAGGTAAACTAATCTTTGAGAGGATAATGTCAAATGTAATTTGGCTAAAGATAAATAAAGTTTTGAACCTGACTAAAAAAAAGATCTTAAACTTATGTTATCTAAAGTAAAGAATGGAAAGATTTGTAAGGAAGACATTCAAAGTCAGACAGGAGAACCTGGTGACACATAACCTTAGAACAGAGCTTGTATGACATAGCAAAGGAGATAAAACACCACTTTCCAGGTTTTTAGGTAATTGCATTTATTGATCTCGGTAGTCTCATAAGAAAGTCAATGTGTAGGAAACCAGGGATCCTACATTTTAGTCCCGACCTTGTCAACGTGTCAATTTGCATATAGGACAATTCTTTGTATTTCCTAAAACTATAATGAAAATTTTTCCGGGATCTTTTCTGATTTGTAAAATGATATATATCAAACTGACACAAGGGTATAAAATTAAATCATATAAGTATGCTTTTACTCAATTGTCTTTATCAAAAGAACTAAAAATACATGTGAACAGGACTATATAATTACTGAACACACATTTTGCCACCTGTTAAGGTAGAACTACAATATACAGTAGACAATATAATATCTCTTTTAGATACAGCAATATTTGGAAAATCAATTAGTGCATTACCTCACTCTTCAGTTACGCATCATCTATTTGGGAGGATAAACTTTGAATCCATAGTTTGGTATACAAGTCCCTAGGGATTTTTCTCTGCTTGCCTTTCTGATCTCATCTACTCCTTGGATTGTGGTCATATTGAAGCACTTGCATTTCCCAGAATGCATCCTGGTCTTCCCGGCAACACTCTGTATATGCTCAACCTCTTTTCCTCTCACATCATGGCAAACACTTACATACCCTTCAAGTCTCACTTCAGATGTCATCTTTCCCTTTTTTTAAAAAAGATTTTTCTGAGTAGGGTTAAGCATGTCCGTTTATGCTTCATAATGCCAACATTATACCTTTATTTTCCAACTATTTCAATCATTTATCTGCACTTTTGATTTAATTGTGAGTCCTCAGAGGACTGAGATGTGTATTAGTCCCCTTCTAGGTTCATTGTGTCCAGTACAAAGTAGGTCTTCAATAAACATGATTTCAGCAAGTGCCAGGGTGAACTTCTATCATTGTTTCTCAATGGAACATTAAGTTTTCTGTCCATATAAATTTCCTACAGATTCACTACATCTTACTTTTATATAAGCTAAATATGATTTTTTTAAAACTTAAATTACATGTCTGTCACAGACATCCACTTATACTTCTGAAGACATTTTCTTCTATCATTATAAAGTCTCTCCAAAATGATTCAGTGGTTTTATAGACAAAGTAGCATCTCTCAAGATTAAATATTATGACCTTAAGTTTGACACTAAGGTAAGTTTTCTGAACCTCAGAACTGGCCTTTTAATCAATAATTTCTCCCACCAAATGCTTATCAGCTAATCAAAAAGTAGTCTTACATATAGCAAAATCAACTGTGTTGGATTATTTCATTTTCCTTAACTTCATCAGCATGGTCATTCATCCAACCATCACTAATTCATGCATTCATGTAGCCAACTATTACTATTCAATCACTTATTGTCTACCAGTCACTGAGCTCAGGACTGAGGATCCAAAGATGACACAGGCAGAGAACTTGCCCTCACAGAGCACACAGTCCACAGAAGACAGGCAGGCAAAAACAGCAACCACAACAGAAGATAACACAATGAGTTAAGTGCTCCTAAAGAAATATGCAAGGTGTAGTAGATGAAATCAAGGCAGGAAAGCAGGGATTCTCTGATAGTTTGTAAATAAATATTTGAAAATACTTCAAGTGCCATACCTCTAAAAATCTGACGATACCCTGGTATTACCCCAGATCATCCTTTTCACTGACTTCCACGGTATCTCTCAGTCGTTCTCAATTATTGTCGGGAAGCACTTTATTTGGAAACCAGAGAGCCCTTTCCCCTTCAGCCAGCCTGTGGGGTGATGAAAATATGGGAGCTGAGCCTATCAGTGCCTGTATCAAGCAGCTGAAAAAGTTGTAGCCCATGAGTCATGGCTCTTTTCATGTGTTTCCAGATCTGTGGGAGGAGAGGCCTTTGGCTGGCAGCACTAGCAATCTAGCACCTATGATGATCATTTGAGGAAAGAAAGACGCTGGAGCCACCAGGAGAGCTACACAATCCTCCCACCTCTCTAAAGTGTGCACATCCCAGTGCCACAACCAGGCCATGCCTCAAAATAGTGTGAGAGCCAAAACCCACATTTTCAAAAAAAGGGACAAATAAATTAAGCTCCTGACACCCACCTCCCTTATGTGCAGCTAAGGAAGACCAAATGAAATAAACAAGCAAATTAGCAGCTGGTATACGAGCTTCAGATCACGAACGAATATGTTTTGAAGGCTCTGCCAACCAGTTCTTCCTGAATCAGATTTGTTCTTGTTTGGAAAATAATAATTGATAATTATACTACTAATATTTATGTTAAATATCTATTGAAAATATACTGTCTACCAAATGCCCTGCTTATAATTTATAGGTATATCCTATTTAATTAACACAAACCTCATGAATTCTATAATTCAGACTCTACAGATAAGGACTTCGAGGTTCAAGAAGGCTAAAATAATTTGCCAAAGTTCACACATGTCGTAGTAGCTGAGCAGAGTCTATGTTTATTAGCATCTTCAACCTCTTGCTCTTAAACAAAATACTTTTCTGAAAATAAAGGAAAATATTAATGCAAAATCTTTAGGTGCAGAGGAATTTTTTCCTATTATCAGTTATTAAGCAACCCGTACATGTCTGTGATATTCTTACAATTCAAGAACATAGTCCTCATGATCTAGGGTAATTTCCCTCTTGCTGTGTATTTGTAGAAAATAGTAAAAAATAAAATAAAATAAAATAAAAAAACAAACCAAAAAACCGACTTCTATGTTAGTTAATTACACAGCAAAAAATAAATTTTCCTAGTTTGCTTAGGCAATGTTTTAGTCAAATTACTATCTTTATGTATTTACATTTATAAACAACTTCTTTCCACTAAGACATTAGTTTTAAACTACTTTGCGTAATTTCCCATATTTATAAAGAGATAATACTTTCTGTATCTGTCGTATGCAGTGTAAAGAATACCCAATGGGGAAGCATAGCTCTGTAAATATGAAGTGAGCAATTGGACACTGTTCATTAACAAGTATTGCTCTTTTTCATAAACAACATAGAATTTGTAAATAGCACATGACAGTATAACCTCAAAATATTAAACTAGAGACGCGGAAGGAAGGTGATTTAAGTAGTTTCTCCCATTTTTCTCCCATTTTTTTAGGAAACCTACCAAGAACCAGCCTTCTAAGGAGATTACAGTGGTTTCCAGTATGCTAATGTACAAGGAAAAGCCTTCATATGTTATTTTGAATGGTAAGGAAGAAAGTCAAGCATGACTGTACTCATTTTGATGTCTTAGGTATTTTAAACATCTCTAAAATAAAGTCTTCCTGCTCTTTGGTTAGCATCAGCTGTGTGACATGGAAGTTTGATAGAAAGTAGAAAAGTAAAGTGGTGGCTCACACCTGTAATCTCAGCACTTTGGGAGGTGGAGACGAGAGGATTGCCTGAATCCAGGGTTCGAGATCAGCCTGGGTAAGCGAGATCTTATCTCTACAATAAATGAAAAAATTAGCTGGGCTTGGTGGCATGCGCCACCTACTTGGAAGGCTGAAGTGGAAGGATTGCCTGAGTCTAGCAGGTAGAGACTGTGGTGACCATGAGAGTGTCACTGAACTCCAGCCTGAGTGACAGAGTGAGACTCCTACTCAAATAAACAAAAAAAGAAAGAAAGAAGAAAAGTAGAACAGGCCCTATCTCAAACTTTCTGAATTAAAATCTGAATTGTAACATAATAACATCTAAGCACATTGAGGTTTGAGAAACATCTCTTCAAAACACCCCGTCAGAGTCTGCTCTAAACACTTGCCAAGCCCAGTGAGGGCTGATGCCCTCTCAAAACAATTGCAGTCAACTATGACCTTCCCTGCATCCTTACTTCTCCTTCCCCATGTTATCCACGCACCATTTTCACCACTGTGGCCTCAGTACAAGCTGCCCTCATCTTTCTTATGAGCTATTTTAGTGATCCTCTAACTGTTCTTTGTTCCCTACTGATCGCAAGTTGTTCACATGCCATTCAGTGGCCAGAAGAATCTTGTCAATAGGGAGAACAGATCATGCCCCCCACGTGGTAAAAAGACTTCCTGGGTGGGGGGCTCTCTTTGCATTTAGCGTAAAATTAAATATCAAAGCATGGCTTATGAACTCTCTAGCTGTACCTTTGTCTCCTCTCTACCCCCCATCACTCTCTCCCTCTCTCTCCTCTCTTTCTCATTTTAAAAATCTCCTTGAATATGCTGAGCTAGTCCAGATTCAGAGTATCTGTGGTTGCTAAATGTCCCAAATCTTCACTTGGCTTTCTCCTTGCCAGTAGTCAGGTTTCAACTTGAAAACGTCACCTCCTTAAAGGGACCTTCATAAGGACTCTCTTCTACATTTTCATGAATTTACTTTCTTCATTCAACGTATAAATTACCTAAGATAATTTATTTATTTGAATAGTGTTTGTAAAAGAACTGAAACCTCCTTTGACAATTGCCTCCCTCCTTTTCTATTCCCCTTTGAATTTTTCCCTAATTCTTCTGTCCATGAACCTTGACTAAGCAAAAAAACTACAAGACTTATAAAAAATACCTTTCAAGATAACTGTTCTGACAGTTGTTGGGATGGTATTGTACAAATGATCCTGAGCAAGAGCCCTAACAACAAGAATAATCCCGAACCTCTCCAGCAGTAAGTTTTACAGGAGCTAAAGATGAAAATTACTGAGCCAAGCTACAAGGACAAGCTACAAGGATCTTTTCCTTCTCCTTACCATGTAAAATCCCACCCCTACTACAACTTGAAGAATTACCCAGTGCACATCAGTTGAATAAAGTATAAGCCTCATTTTGAGTCACTTAAATGATTACCTTTTTTAAAATTTGAGTTGGGGTCTCACTCTGTCACCCAGGCTGGTGTCAAGTGGCAGGATCCTGGCTCACTGCAGTCTCAACCTTCTGGGCCTAGGTGATCCTTCTGCTTCAGCCTCTTGCATGGTTGGGACTACAGACACGTGCCACCATGCCTGGTTAATATTTTTGGTTTTATGTAGAGAGGAGGTCTTGCTATGTTGCCCAGGCTGGTCTCGAACTCCTTGGCTCAAGCAATCCTCTCGCCTCAGCCTTCCAAAGTGTTGGGATTAAAGACATGAGCCACTGTGCCCAATCTAAATCATTACCTTTTGACATCATTTATTGTCCACCTCCCTCCATGAGAATGTGAGCTCCTTTTAATTCATCACTAGGATCTCTCTGGTTCATCACCATCACCAGAACTTAGGCCTCTCCAATTGTAGGTGCTCAATAAATATTTATGGATTGATTTCTTTTTTCTTTTTTTTTTTTTTGAGTTGGAGTCTCATGCAGTCGCCCAGACTGGAGTGCAGCGGCCGCTCCTGGTCACCGCAGCCTCGCCTGCTGGGCTCCAGCGATCCTTCTGCCTCAGCTTTCCGAGTAGCCGGAATTACAGGCATGTGCTACCACGCCCGGCTGATTTTTTAAAAATTAATTGTAGAGATGAGGTCTCGCTGCCCAGGCGGGTCTCGAACCTGCGGGCTCAGGCAATCCACTCACCTCAGCCTCCCAAAGGCGCGGGATTACAGGCTGAGCCACCGAGCCCTGCTGATTTCTTTTTTCAAGAGAAACCAGGATGTTCCTCATATGCAACATAATTGGTTCCTGCCTATCATGTGAACTGACCATGTCTCTTTGTTCTTTAACCTTGCTCCTTGCAACAGATTGTTTATTTCATACTCACTAGTTATCTTGTTCTTGAATGCAGCCCCAATAAATAAAGTTCTTTATTGTCCTATTTGTACTGGCTTTATGGCCTAAGTAACCTCCTAATTCTGTCAATGGCAAAAGCACAGTGGTCTTCCTGTATAGACAAGGAGAACTGGGCTAAAAGTTACAGTCGGTTCAAAAAGAAAGCCACAAAACATCTCTGTGAGCCTTCACTCAGGGAAAATGCTCCCTTAGTATTTTGGTAGCCAAGTTCCTAGTAGTGAGCACTATTCCAAAAGCCCCCAAATATCCCAGAGCCCAGGAAAGCTATGATATGGGTCACTGAAGGATTGCACAAAAAAATTACAGGCTATCAATCAGAGGAAAGAGGACTCAAGCTTGAATTCTGCCATGCAGACTGTATCCATTTTGCTTTGCTGCTTACTATTTCATCTAATTAACTCCTCTATCGGAGGAGGTCGGGACTGTTATTATGCCTTTGTGCAACCGGGGTTCCCATAAAATCCAGAGAAGGGAGGAAATACTAACCCCCAAACCAAGACTAAATCTCTTAGCAGTACCTATTCTTTTATTAAAAATATAGTTTATTTAAAAGTAAGTTAGAGAGAGAAAGAGAAGGGAGAGATAAGATTCACCTCCCCAAGGTGGGGGAAGGGGGCCAAAACCAGGAAGCATGGTGACGGTCACAGCTCAAAGAGCACAAGGCCACAACAGAGTTTAGGCAGGCAATGGCCCAGCAGTAGTTATTCTTAAATGAGTGATTTCTGGTATCTTTATTTAGAAAGTAAGTCTAAAGAAAACCCTGAGGTCTCCTGACACGTCAGTCTATCGAAAGGTGGATACCATGGCTAGAACTAATTTTCATAGCAAATGCATTAGGCACAGCAATTATCCCCCTCCCTGAGGAGCAGTGGAAAAAAGAGGAGCTTCAGTTTCCTCCAGATAAAAAGCCACATCTAATGGCAAACAAACAGAAAAAGGCCAGACTTGAACTAGGGAGAGTGGTTAAGAGGCCATTACATCAATCAAGGAGCAGAGAAGATAAGAAGAATTGGATACATTTAAGAACTAAAGTGGAATTACAATTAATATTTACTGCAGATGATGACACATATGAACATATTTTAAAACACCTGTTACTAAATTACCTTAATAACCTAAGCACACAAAATTAGTTCCAACTATTAGCATCAAAATATTTTTTCCTGGTGACAAATTTATTTTTAATCATTTTCTTTTCTGTTCCACCACTGTACCTTATACAGACATCTACTGTATTATTCCAAGGCCCATTTCTGAGAGTTAAATTTAAAAATCAACCAAGATCCACTCATGAGTATATATATTTTTTCTTCTGAAAATTTAAGATGCGTGACTAATGCTTTGGCTAAGCTGACATCAAGATATATTTGATAGCACATTCTAATTTTTTCAATGCATTCATAAATAACTTGGGCATTTCCCCCATTTTAAATCAGGAGAAAACCATATCATGCAGAATGTTATCTGAATTGTGCAAATTGAAGATTTTCTTTCATTTACCTTTGAAAATTGGATTTATCTACCAATTATTTCAATCCTCTAAGACAAATTCACACACATTTTTAGTAGAATGTGATTTCTTTGTAGGCTGTTCTTGCTTAGACAAGCTGATTCATAAGATAAAGTGTGGTTAAATAAGTTCTGCATAGAGCAGTCAGAAGTGACAGTCGAGTAGCTTGCTTTCCCCTAGGTGATTTTTTTTTTTTTTTTTTTTTTAGCAACGCCCAACATGGCAGGGTGCTTCGTCCCTCCAACCACCTTCCGGTACAAGGTATCCGAGTTACTACTGGTACTTTGCCTCAGGGGGGGTCATCACAAAAGAAGTCCTCAGCTATTCTCAAGTGTATTCAAAGCAGGTTTAACATGATCTCTGAAATTAATTAAGTTAGGTGCTCACAGGTATTCAGAATAGACAGAAGTTTCCTCCTCATTCAGCAGTAGAGTAAGCCTATTGATTTCCTGTCAGTTTAAGCATCTTCTCTTGGCACAGCCACAAGTATTTCTAGTCCAGAATGCTGGTCTTGCCTACTCTGAAGTACATTTCCTAAGTATACCAAGTCAAATTTAATCGTTCTACCCTCATGGTAACCTTCTTTAATCCCAGTCTTATCTACCTTCAACTCAAGCACTTCTTTTGCTGGCCTCCTTCGCCTTTGTAAAAACTGTTTTTCTCTCTTCTTATCTCCTTTAACTCTTAAACCCCTCTTCCAGGTCACTGAGGGTACAAGAAGGTGTCTTCTATTGCAGTACCAGGCACTATGTTCTATGGCATTAACACACTGATCCAACCTACTCAAGTATATGCAATGTCAAAATATTTATTGTAAGATACCTAAAGAAACAGTTGAAAATCCAAGGTCAATGCCTTCAAGAAATATCAGGTAAGACAAATATCATTTAAGAAACTAATTTGAATAATTGAAAGGTTAACCATTAATGTTTTGTCTATCTTTATGTTGTATGTAATTATCATTATATTATCCAAGGAAAGAAAACAAGATAGAAAAAATTCAATCCTGACCAGATCCTAGTGTGATCAGAGAGTTGAGTAGAACAAAATTAGAAAAGTAGCAATCTGTGAAACCAAAGTCATTTGGTCTGGAATCCTAACTCAACCCTGAATGTATCACTTTGAGTAAGTGACTTAAACTATCTGAGTCTCAATTTTAATATAATAGTATTTACCTCATAGAGCTTTTAAAAATTAAAGATAAGATGCGTAAAGTATCTACCACATGGCTATGAGTAAAGGGGATTTTACTATCTGAGAAATTCTGAAAACTTCATATCAGGAGGCTTGTAGGTGATGAAGCTATAAGCTTTTTAATTTTATCTCTTATTTCCATTTCTAACCTAGTTGCTTACCATCTTTTCTTAATGTACACCGAGTTGCAGTTGGGCACAATGCTATGTTCATGGTGTCCCATACAGACCACAAATATTTCTTCTTGGTTTTTGCTCATCTTTATTTTTCAATACTACATTTACCACTGTCTTCATCTCTCCCTATGTATCTAGATCCAGTTTTAAATGATTCATAAAGTTTTTCTTCATTTCTTTATGACTCAGTAACCTCACCTTCCTCTAAATATCTATTATATATATAACCTGTGACTTGTCAAGATCCTCTGTTGAGTCTTGCTTCAGGCATTTTGATATATTACCAAAGGTAGTCAGCATGGACTCAAAAATAAGTCTGGCTACTACTACACTCTTCTCCTACATCCCCTTTCCTCTGCTAGATACAGTTTTTATTGGGTAACATTGATATTTCAGTTAGGTACTGTTATACTCAATGAGTACTTATGCTTGTACTGGACAGCCTAGTGCCCAGTAGATGACTACACTCTCTAGTTCTCCAAACTAGATAATATTCCTGAGCTAAAGTAGGATACAGTGCCTGTCCCTTATGTTCTTTTGTATTAAAGGATAAAATCTTTACGTCCAATACCCTTTAGATGGATGAATATTGTCAATATGATACCTTACACAGCAATATTCATTTTATGTAACACTTCCTTCATTCTCCCTAAAACCTTGATATGAATCAGCGGTGAAAGGTGGGCTATGCTTGGGGCAAACTCAAGTGGCTCATCATATCACTCTTCCCCTCTGGTGATTAGGGCTCAGTTATTGGGTCAGGTTTATCTACCATTTCCCTTCCTTAATACAGGCATACCTTGTTTTATTTTGCTTTACTTCATTGTACTTTGCAGGTAATGCATTTTTACAAATTTAAGGATTGCGGTCGCCCTGTGTCAAGCAAGCAAGCCTAATTTTTCAACACCATGTGCTCATTTTGTGTCTCTGTGTCACATTTTGGAAATTCTTGTAATATTTCAAACTTTTTCATTGTTATTATGGTGATCTGTTATCAGTGGTCTTTTCATTATTATTGCAATTGTTTTGGAATACCACAAATTGCACCCATATGAGAGGCAAACACAATCAATAAATGTTATGTTTCACAAAGCAATTCTTCAACTATATTCTTCTCCTAGGGCCTCCCTCTTCTGTAGGGACATAACAATATTAAAATTAGGCCTCAAAAACCCTACAATAGCCTCTGAGTATTCAAGTGGAAGGGAGAGTTGCATGTCTCTCACTTTAAATCAAAAGCTAGAATGATTAAGCTTAGTGAAGAAGAAATGTGAAACACCCAGATTTGCTGAAAGCTAGGCCTCTTGCACCAAACAGCCAAGTTGTGAATGTAAATTAAAAGTTTTTAGAGGAAATTAAAAGTGTTATTCCAGTGAACACACAAATAATAAAAAAGAAAAACAGCCTTACTCTTGATATGAAGAAAGTTAGTGGTCTGAATAGAAGATCAAACCAGTCACAACATTCCTTTAAGCCAAGTCTGATTCAGAGAAAGGCCCTAAATCTCTTCAATTCTATGAAGGCTGAGAGGTGAGGAATCTGTAGAACAAAAGTTTGAAGTTTAAGGAAAGAAGCTGTCTCTATAATATAAAAGTATCAGGTAAAGCAGCAAATACAGAAGTTGCAGCAATAACACAAAGGGTACCTGACTTACTAAGGGGAGTGAGGGCCAGTTAGAACCCAAACTTCACTTTCCTGCAGTCTATTTATGTAGTTAACCCTCACTTGTACCCACATCTCTATAATTAAAAAAAAGAGAGAGAAAGAAGCTGCAGCAAGTTATTCAAAAGATCTAGCTAAGATCACTGATGAAGGCAGCTACACTAAATAACAGATTTTCAATTTAGACAGAATAAACTTATACTGGAAGTAGATGCCAGTAGGATTTTCATAGCTACAGAGGAGATGACAATGCCTGGCTTCAAAATTTCAAATGACATGCTGACTCTACAATTGGGTTCTACTGCAGCTGTTGACTTTAAGTTGAAGCCAATGCACACTTGTCTTTTTGACAATTCTAGGACCCTTAATAATTATTCTAAATCTACTTTGCCTGGGCTCCCATAAATGGAATAAGAAAGTCTGGATGACAGCATATCTGTTTAAAGCATGACTTACTGAATATTTTAAGCCCACTGTTGAGACCTACTGCTCAGACTAAAAGGTTTCTTTTAAATATTACTGTGTACTGACAATGCTCCTGGTTGTTCAAGAGCTCTGATAAGACATGTACAAGGAGAAGATTGTTGTTTTCATGCCTGCTAATACTACAGCCTATGGATCAAGGAGCAATTTGACTTTTAAGTATTATTATTTAAGAAACATTTTGTAAGACTATAGCTACCACGATAGTGATTCCTCTAATGAATCTGAGCAAGGTAAATTGAAAGGCTTCTGGAAAAGATTCATCATTCTAGATGCCATGATGAAGAGCATTCATGATTCACAAGAGGAAGTCAAAATATGAACATTAACAGAAGTTTGGCAGAAGTTGATTCCAACCCTCAGGATAACTTTGAAAGTTTTCGAACTTCAGATGAGAAAGTAACTGCGGATGAAGTTGAAATAGCAAAAGAACTAGAATTTGATGTAGAACCTGAAGATGTGACTGGATTGTTAAAATATCATGATAAAACTTAAATGGATAAGCGGTTGGTTCTTATGGATGAGCAAAAAGGATAAGTGGTTTCTTAACATGGAACCAACTCTTGGCAAAATGTGGTGAACATTGTTGAAATGACAACAAAGGATTTAGAATTATGAAATAAACTTAACTGATAAAATAGCAGCAGATTTGAGAAGATCAACTTCAATTTGAAAGAAAGTCTACTTTGGGTAAAATGTTACCAAAGAGCATTTCATGCTACGGAGAAATATTTTGTGAAAGGAGGGGATAATTGGTGTGGCAAACTTCACTGTTGTCTTATTTTTAAACACAACCACAGCCAACCTAATCTTCAGCAACCACCGTCCTGATCAGTCAGGAGCCATCAACAGCATGGCAAGACTCTTCACCAGCAAAAATATTGTGACTTGTTGAAGGCTCACATAATTGCTAGTATTTTTTAGCAATAAAGTATTTTTAATTAAGGTATGCACATTAATTTTTGCATAATTTTATTGTATACTTAGTAAATAACAATATTGTGTAAACATAATTTTTATTTGCACTGAGCAACCAAAAATTTTGTGTGACTCACTTTATTGTGGTATTTACTTTATCAAGGTGGTCTGGAACCAAAGTCAGAATATCTCTGAGATATCTCTCTCTCTATATATATTTTTTTGAATTGGAGTCTCACTCTGTTACCCAGACTGGAGTGCAGTGGCACACTCCTGGCCACCGCAGCCTCGATCTGCTAGGCTCCAGCGATCCTTCTGCCTCAGCCTTCCAAGTAGCTGGAACTATAGGCACGCACTACCACGCCTGGCTAATTTTTTGATTTATTGTAGAGATGAGCTCTCGCCAAGTTGCCCAGGCAATCCACTCACCTCAGCCTCCCAAAGCGCACAATTACAGGCTGAGCCACCGAGCCCAGCTGATATCTCTACATTATTTCATCCCAGGAGATCCTTTAGCCCTTCAAAACTGTAAACTCTGGCCCCTGCCCACAAAGGATGTTAGGTTTTCCTAGATATGATCTCCAGAATGGTTCTAACTTACGTATAATCTTAAAACACACTATATTCATATCATTTATGGTATTCTTTTAAATTATTTATTTCTTCATTTTATAATTTAGTCTTTAATTTGATTTTATCTTGTCTCTGCACCTGGATAGTAAGTTATTTCAGAGAGTATAATAAGTCGCTATTTTCTGGCTGATCTTTGAGGGAACGTTAAATGGGGTGATAAACAGTATTTCAGAGTTATTAAAAGATGTGGATGAAAGGCAAATAATGGGTATTTGCAAATAATGTATATGTAATATATAGAAAACTTACATAATAAATTAATCAAACATTTTGGGAAATGCTAATAAAATGCTCAACACTTTATTAGGCCCTGGACTTTGTTGTAAATAAGATGCACAAGTTATATCCAGTCTGAAAAAGAGTTAAATATATTCAAAAGTATAATTTGTTGTCTTCAGGATTATAACAAATATAAACTTAGGGTAATATGGTAATACAAACATGCACAGAAACTCAAGAATGTTAGAAGTTTGCAAATTTAAGCTCTTGCAAATAAACACTGATAACTACTAATAAAGTAATACTTGATCACCTGAAGGTCATCTTTGTGTGATTGCCTTTATGTATGTGTAACCTACTTTCCAGCTTGTTCCAATTAAGAAAATGCCCCTTGATTCTTCCGTGTAAAGGGTTTGAGGTGGAGGTCAAACCTCTGGAAATTGTTTCCATATCAGCATGATCTGAACTGTTGATAATGTGTTTGGGACAGGTCGTATGGATCCAGTCCTAAGTATGCATTTCAGTGACGGTGTTGTAGACTACATAATGAAAGAACTGAATGTGTTAGGACAGTGCCCAGTTTGATGCAGCAACTTTTCTATCAAACAACTGCATAATATAGTTTCCTAAAAACCATTCAGCCAGTGCCTGATTATTCTCTGTGATAGTCAGACTTTGAATGTACTCAGATTAGAATAAAACCGAGCAGTTATTTTGTTATGTAACAACAACTCTAATGTTTATTTTCTTTTTCTTATTGTGAACATTATTGGAAACAATATAATATTTTTTACAATTATTTGCAAAAGTCTTTTTCAAAAATTTCATTCAAATAGAAGGTTTTTCTTTCTTCTGAGCTGAGAATTCTGAAAAGAGAGGCCAGAAGCAGACTCACCTGGGTGGAATTTGATTAGATTTGGCAAGTAGAAAAGTACTTAATACAATTACCCTCTGATTAATTAGAGACCATAGTTTGAAAGAGTCAAGTTATTTGCAAGATACAAGCCTTTCAGTATTAAATGTATCATATTGACCAGAATGGGTTATTGTACATATGTCATAAGGGTGAGACAACTATACATCAAGGGTAAATGATATGCAGAGCTTAGGACAAATGAGATCAAACTGTAGTTGATCATCTCTTTCAAGAGAGTGTTTTTGGAAGGGCTCCAAATCATGTATTTCAGAAGGTTCTGTCTTGATTAAGAATTCTATTTGATGAAAGATCAGATGGAGAAAACACTATCCTTTTTGCTAGTGAAGCATGTTTTCATTTTACTGCAAGTTCACACAGAAAACATATATTGTGCTTCAAACAAAATGCATTATAAGTTAGCTTAGACCCTGTACTATACTATAATAACTGCTTTTTTTGGCTTACATTGGATTAGTTTTGATAATCAAATTTTTATCAACCATATCTGAAGATGTTCATGAATAAGGTTGGGGACTTTCTGTTAGGTACTTTGAGAAGTACTAGAAGTTGAGATTCTTGGCTAGGAAATTCTTTGATGTCTCTGTCAGTGCTTCAGATTTGCTAGTAACCAACTCTAAAAATCTATGTGCAATGATTTTACTTTTCGTCTTTGCATATTCATAACAATATATATTATTTTCTATATTTATAAGCTAATTCCCAGTAAGTGACAGAATATACTCACTGGTACCCTAATTATCACAATGGATTGCTTGTTGTAAAACTTGTAATCCTATTTATCATACTTTCCTCTTTAAGTTGCAAAGGTAGGAAAAAATATGTGGCAGGGAGGAAGAATACTGAAATTCAAAACCTTGGGTACATTCTTTGTAAGTTATGGAATAATGAGAACAAAATTGTTCACAGGTATATCTAACACTATGAGAGGTTAGTTTTTGATATGATTTAATGCATGCTAGATTAGAATTCTAGAGAGAGATGGTATATATGTGATATCAATTATGTTCAATCAAAGTAGGATATCATAGAAAAAATTTACTGATTTTTATAGCCTGGCCAAATTCCAGTAGCATAGAATCATGAAAAGGCATTTAAACTCTTAAAACTTTTCTATCAGAATTAGTTTCCAATCTACTTTGAATTGCTCATATAAATACTATTATTTTTATAAAGTCACATTTTTTAGTCACATTTGAACACCATCTGCAATCTTTTCAGTGCTGGAATTTTTGTTTTCAATCCTGATAATTTACATCATATTTACCAGCCCACAACATTTTTACTAGAGTTTTTAGAACTCGTTGTTCTTTTCTCCCATCCCATTATGGCATTTCAGCTAAATAAAGGCAAAGAGGAGAGTAAGGTTTGATTTCCAGTTATCAAATTGACAAGTTATCAAATTGCAACTTAGTCTTGATATAATTGAGAAGAAAAGGCATATGTTCATGTGTATGTGCCAGCTCTGTTAGGTACAAATGTTCCAGGATCACAAAGATAAATAAGAACTGGTCCCTGCCTTAGAGGACTCACATTCTAGTGAGATAAAATAATGTGGAAATATGTTCAAGGGGCCAAAAGAGGCAAATAAGAGCCAGATATACACTGCAAGAGAGGACTAACATTGTGGAATAGAAATTAGGTGAGAGGGAAGGTTCATGCAGAGGAGATGTGAATCTCCAGAGATAAAAAGAAGTTTAATCATGAAGAACTTCCATGATACATTCATACATCGTGCTGTGATTTGTTTTTGATTTAGGTTTTGTATGCGTGGAAGACAAATCTGAAGTCATGGAGACTTATAAAAAGACTACTGCAGGAAAACATTTTTAAAAAGAAAGAGACTATTTCATGACTCTAGCTGAGAAAGTATTAGTCTCAAATTGTGAGTGAGTGTGGCATTGGAGCTGCAGAGAAACAAATGAATTGAAAAAGGTACCTTAAAAACAGAAAAGACATAGTGAAGATGAAATATGACAGGACAGACAGAGAAAGTTCCCGGTGGAGAGACTTTGGATGATAGTAGGACAAGTTCGTGAGGGTAAATAACATTTCACTTTTGTCCAAGTGAATTTTGAGGCATTTATGAGACAACATTATAAACATCAACAATGAAACTCAGCACATTTTTCAGTTCCTTTATATGAAAGCTATTACTATGGAATAATCTAGGCCCATGTGGACTCCTCAAGGGTTGGTTTCTGAACTGAAGCAACAGCAGCAAGGATGAACTTGTTTGAGGGCTTCTTCTGCTCTATGATTAAGTCTATCTGAAGATACATTTCTCAAGGTAACAACTGTAATATAATCACCCTTCATGAGTTCTGTGGTATAAGTGCTATGGGTCCTTATCTTTGCCTCACCTAGTAAAGCCAAGCAGGCTGAACTAGGTTATATGTCGAAGGTGTTTTTTCCAGAAAATCCCCATGGTCAATGTCATATATACACACTTCTATTAATAAATAAATGCAACCTTGAAACCCACAGCCTCTCACCCAACTCTTGCTACTGTTTGCCCAGGTTGGCTCTTAGAACTTTCTATCTGAAAGTTTCTTCATTCCTTACTGGTTCCTCCACCTTCATTCAGACCCTCATCTCAAATCAGTCAGTTCCTTATCCCTATTGATATATTTATTAAGTTATTAAAATTAATAAATAATTTATAATTGCTGAATTTGCCTGGTTTCGTTTCCTTAATGGCATTGTTCCATATTTTCCCCCTCATAACCAAACGTTTCAGTGACTTTCCATTGAACAGATTCAGAATTCAGATACAGCATTTTTACCCTGAAATTTAAAAGACCTTCCACAATCTTGTTCCCAGTTATCTTCTGAAACATCTCTTTCTGCACTTGTTCTTGCAAATGCTTCTGTACAAAGGATCCATTTACTTTCTCCTGAAGAAAGTCGTATTTTTTTTCTCCTGAACCTCTGCCCTCATCATATTCTTTAGCCAAAAATGTTTCACCACATCTTCCCTACTCTTCCACATTCTGACCATTTCTATGAGACCCAGCTCTGGCTTTACCTTCTTCATGAAGTTTCCATGAAGTCTCCAGCCCACCATGACCTCTTCTTTATCTGAATCTCCGTAGTTCCTTTCATCAACTCAAGCTTCTGACTGTTATGTTCAGTGACCCCTTTTTTCCTTTATATAATGTTACACATCTGCTCTGCTTGTCACTGGCACCATAAACTCCTTGAGGGTAAAGTTAAAATTTAAGATTAGAGATTGTCTTTCATGTATCTGGAAGTGAAAGCAGACAGAAATTGAAACTGCTTCATGTGGCCCAGTGCCCATGCGAAAAAGGCTCTCAGTAAAAACTTCCTGATGATGGTGCAGGTGATGCAGCCCGGCACTAACTGGTGTTTGCTTAATCACTGGCTGCCTTATGAATGTGCAAAATGTCACCTGCGTATAGAATTCTACTATCAAGAGTGTGAAAGTGAGGTTACCCTCTAGGAGGTAATTCTCCAGTAAAAGTAACTCCATCTATAGAAATTGCCTTAAAATTACAGCATCTATCTGGTTAGAAGCAGGGACTCTCCCTGCTTCTGGAGAGAGCAGTATCAAAAATTCATTTGAATAAAAAATAAATTTATAACCTCACTGATCATATTAGCATACCTAAAGAAGGGGTATGCTATTGGAGATGAGGATTTGTTTAACAACAGTGAATCTCAAAGAAGAAAATGTTAGCAAGTTTACGGGTTGAAAAGGAGAGATAGGAAAGAGAACTCTGAGTTTTAGAGGAAAAAAGTAGGAGGACAAGAAGGGGGAGGAGAAGTAGGAGGATGAGGAAAGGGAGGAAAGAAGAGAGAAGACAAAGAGGAAGAAAAGAGCAAGTGTATTTGGCCAAAGTTTACACTTTTAACACCAGAGTTGTAATCTATGTTTAAACGACAAAAAATAAAATAGCTGAAAATCACTCACTTTTCTCTGATGACCAATAATCGTATAATTATTCAAGAAAAGAGTAGGCCCATGTGGCAGACAAACCTATCCTGTTTCTTTCTGAATCCCTTCTCAGGAACAGTATCATAAATTAACCTACCGGCAAAATGTATTTGGCTATAAAACCCTTTGTAGATGGAACATACACTTCCAGACCAGTGTTCTAATAGAACATATGTTGGAAAACAATCCACTGAATTACACTGGTACTTTTGTTAGAGGAAGGAAAATCCTATTTAAATGAAAAGCAAAGCACTATTCACATTATTTTTAACTTGGTGCTTTATGCAAATGTTCAATAAATCATAGGTATATAAATTTACATACAGAATTACACCAAGAAGTATATATGAAGTGTGTCCATAAGTGTTCCGCTCTTTGATGAAGGGGAAACCAGATTGTTGTTGACATTGTCATCAGCAAGCATTTGTCCAGAATCAGGGCCCATCAAAGCACTAGTAGCAATGGGCCCTCCATAAAAAGAAACCCTATGAGTTCTAACTCTTAAACTACTTTCAAACTCATGTAAAAGCAAAATACACAACACCATAAAAATTTACCATATAACAGAGTAAATCGCACTATTCTAATGACATAGAGATAGGATTATTAATTTTAGGAAATTAAAAATAGGTTAATATAAAGAAAAACTTATAGACTTTATGAAGAGGCATTCCTGGGAGAAAACCTTACCCTGACATGTACTAGTCGTGTGAACCTGGGTAAATTATTCACTTTCCTTTGTCTCACCTTCTTCATCTTGAATACATTTATAACCAAGTCTACATTGTAGACCTTAAATAAAAGATCTTTATTGAACTGATATTTAATTTAGGGTGGATATCATTATTTTATTGCTAGTTCATGTTAAATTTAATAGAAATAGACATGATATATTCAGGTATTGGTTATTCTTCCCTACCTATTTCTACAGAAGAGACTTTGTAAAGATTGCTTGTCTCCAGCAGTATCTTAATTTCATACTAAACCTTATCCTCAGAATGAATAAATCCTTTCTAATGAAATGCTCCATTTGCTCACTCAGGGATTTCCTAACCACTCAATTCAAAATCTCTTGCACACATCTTATCAAACGATTAGCCCCTGGCATGCCTTTGCTTGACTTTCCACTCAGCTCTGAAAACTATCATGCCAGTGCCATTTTCCCAACCACGGTGCATCCCTGAATCTCTTTCCTTTCCAAGGTTGACTTTCTCTGCCCCTCGCTGAGGGCAGTGGTAAGCTGCGGAGAGAAGGTGAACTGCTTTCCAGTCCTGGTTTGTTGTAGTAGCCCACTTCACTAAATCTTGTAATCCTTTCATTCTGCTTTGGTTAATTCACTTTCTATCTCCCACTGCAGTTTTCTAATCTATACTCTCTTTCCTTATATCTCAGCTGATGGTCTAGATTCTGTCTTCATGGAGAAGACTGGACAAACCCAAAAGCAATGGTCTACAAGGCACTGACCAGAAACTTGGAATTGTCTTTGTTTTAACTTTATTCTTCTCCTTACATGAATTTAGATGGCATGCTGTGGATGAATTATGACAGCTATTTTTTATTATTTGACCATGTTAAATGCAGTTTTAATTTTAACTTTCCTTGCAAAATTAATAACAGTCTTTTTAAAAGATAAAATACATGTAATAAGGAAAGGGTAAAGGCATAGACACCACTTGATTAATAATGTCAGGGACTCTCATAGACAGTCTCAAAGAGTGCATATTACAGTAGATTTTCCAAATTAGAGAATTATGTCAACACATCAGGATGATTTGTTTGCTACTGTAAGATACATGTATTTCATTTGATGGCTTTTACTGTGTTTTACTGATTACAAAGACTATAATTTGGTAAGAAAATTCATTCTGGTAATCATTGGTTGTAAATAAAATGGTATTTATTTCAATATTAAGGCACCCATCAATATGATTATAATATAAACTATAATAGATTGTTAAGCAGAGCATTATCTCAAAGTTAAAACCTTAACTACTAACTCATAAAACTACTATCATTCTAAGAAGTTATTGATTGAAATAGATTAGATTAAAAAATAGATTTAACCAAGTTTTCCTCAAAAAACCTGAAGAAGAAAAATGCTTATAAAAGTGGATAGTAATAACTGTGATCACAGCTAACATTAATTGAGTACCTATCAGTTGTCGGCATTCTACTAAGTACTATCTTAAGATTACCTCATGCATTTCTAAAGACCAAAGGTAAAATATTCAGATATTTGACTTTTATACAAATGAACTTCTAGGTAGATCTGCTACATATGTACACTTTATATACTACTACTAATAACAGTAGCAGTAACATATTTATAATATGTGAGACATTCTACTGAGTGTCTCATTTAATACAATTGCACTATGCGGCTGCCAGGAATATCTCCATATTCCTGACAGGAAATTGAAATTCTGAAAGGATAACTTGCCCAAGACCACACAATTTGTGTCAGAGCTGTGATTCAAACCCAAGCCTTATGTAAAGCCAATACCTATAAACCTAAGAGTTTATAGGTCAATTACAATTTGTTATAACCTGCCTTCTCAAAAAAGAAATGAATAGCTTGTTGGGAAAGCAGCATTCCAGTAAATCCTATCCAAAGCAGTACATACTCAATGGCCAGAAAATGACAATCCTTATTCTTTCTCACAAGCATATAAGACCTTGTTAAGTAAAAATTAAAAGTTTGTGAAAGCTTGGAGAAGAGAACCATATTTTATTTATAAAGGCAAGACATTTAATAAGTGTTTTTTTCTTATTCTTTTATTTTAGATTAAATCCTCCACACTATTATTTATTATATGTGTACTTGTATATGACACTTTGGGTGTTACAATTATCTATTACAAAATAATGACAGTATTGATAACGGTGAGGGAATAAGATAGACTTGATCTAACAATGGACAGGGGGAACCAAATACTACCAATTGGTCTCACTAACAAAGACATAGTTTTCTATTGTTAAAAATAGAGAAATTTGATCTAAAGCATTGGCATTGTTTTCATTCATTCAGTCAGTTGAGTACTCTTTGGGGCTCTGGTGTTAGATCTTAAAGAAGGACAAAGATCCTGGCCTCGAGCATAGTACATTTTAGAGAATGATATCTACCTTTCCCTAACTCTACCTGTTTACAAATAAGTTATTGGATATTTTTAGACTGTACGAGAACTTCTCTGAAAATAGATAACTCAATCATACAAAATATACTGACTATATACTACGGGGGTGCCTTACAACAAGGGTAATTTTCAATAAAATAACAGGAGTGGAAATGATGCTGAGTTAGGAGATCCCGCTACTAAAGGTGTTAATGTGCCCTGGCTCATTCCAGGATTATATCAAAGAAAGCTGAGCTGAAGTTCACTTTTTTATGTTTTGTGTCCTCTGTAGGCTCCTTTCCTGAGTTATTTCCCATAGCCTTGAAGTGCTCCCTATTATTTTGACCACATGTGCATTGTAACGGAAAGGGCGTGATACTTTCAGCAGAATTACTTAATTAGGTTTAAGTAAGCAGTACCTGCCAAGTAGGCTAGGTTTGCTTTCTAGCCATAAAAATGTGCCTGCGATGCATGCCGCGTTCCCGAGGAGGAAACATAGTGATTGATGTGATGATAAAACGATGAAGGGAAGTATAAAGCCTGAGAGAAAAAAGTCTCCAAAGGGAAATAAAGTGCCCCCATCTTAATTGAAGCATAAATTTCAGGAACAGGATCTGAGGTTTAATTTCAAGTGCACACTGAGAGAGAGAGAGAAAGAGAGAGAGTTTGGTGAGTGTGTGTGTGTGTGTGTGTGTGTGTGTGCGCGCGCGTGCCCATGTGGTAAACATGTAAGTTCAATTCTTTTATCTTTTGTATGGAGGTTTGTTAAGCTGTCTTTTTAAAAGAAAAAAATATTGCAAATGTAGAAGTGTATTGATTATCACTGAAGGACATTTATTTAGTCAGCATTTAACAGAGAATAGCAGAATCCACGACAAACAGAACGGTTGTAGGCACTGGTGATGCAATAGGCTAGAAACCACACAGTTCAGCACTCAGAACAGGATACTTTTAGTTTACCTTTTCTCTCTGCCCATCCCTTCCCTGCTCCCATTCCAACCTCTGCTATAATCACTTATTAAAAATACAGATTACAGCCGGGCTCGGTGGCTCAGCCTGTAATCCCGCGCCTTTGGGAGGCGGAGG